>NW_021703765.1:17046163-17092829 GCF_005190385.1 Monodon monoceros
GAGAGAGAGAGAGAGAGAGAGAGAGAGAGAGAGAGCGAGAGTGAGAGAGAGAGAGAGAGAGAGAGTGAGAGAGAGAGAGCGAGAGAGAGTGAGTGAGAGAGAGAGAGAGAGAGAGTGTGTGTGTGTGTGTGTGTGTGTACAGGGGGGTAAGGGGGGGTGGAAAATTCTGGAAAGTGCCAGAGTTCCTAGCCCTAGCGAGGGCCGAGGAACCAGGCTGAAACTCTCACTGTGGAAGAACTGAGTCCACCCAAGGGTCCGTACTTCCTCCCGCCCTGCCCACCTCACAGCCCATAACCCAGACTCGCTCCCAGCACACCAGCGCGCCCTCAGACCCTTGCCTGGGGCTGCCGCAGTGCAGGTGACAGGAGGGGAAGCGGGACAGGTGCTGGGACCCCTCTGCCCCCTCCCCCTCCCTCCTCAGGCTACATGTGCACAGAAACACACGCATCACTAAATATTTCAGGAGATGAATGATTTTGGAGGGGGTGGGGAGAAGGCCAGGATAAAGATTTATCGAATTTTAGAAAAACTTGATTCCTTAAGTCTACTTCACAGCAGGACTGTCACACACACAAAGGCAGAGGTTCAGGATTCATTCTTCAGGAAGAAGAAAGGGAAACCTAAGAGCCCTTCACGTGCCATTTCTAGGGCACTTAACGACCGACCGCTCTGGACGCCCCCAAACCCCACCCCACCTGGGTCCTGGCCCCTCACTCTCTGCTCCACCCTTGACCACTCTGGCCGCGCAGGGATCAGGAAGGACCAGCCACTGGAAAACCCAGCCCTCTGCCCTGCAAGCCTGCCCTCGTCCCCGCAGTCACCGCCCGCTCGTCCTGCAGACACCCACGCTCCAGAGTGCAGAAGACAGAGAGGCACAGCTGTGCAGCCACGAGCCCCAAACAGAATCTCAGCTCTGCTAGCACCTTCGCAAGGAGCCTCTGTCTTCTCATCTGCAAAATGGCACCACAGTACCAGGCAGGACCCCCAGGAGCGGCCAGTGGGCATCAGCGTGGATGGCCCTGGTTCATGCTCATCCTCGATGTGCTTATCAGAGGTAGGGTAGGGGTAGCAGAGGAATTTTCAAAGACCTCAGGGTACAGATCTCTCCATACCTTGCTGTGGGGAAGTAGTCACTCGGCTCTCACCAGGCACCGGGAGGCCAGAACACTCATGGGGCTGTTTCTGGGTCCGAAAGTGGGACCAAGTCACCCTCGGATCAGCCCAAAGCATGTGAAGGAAGCGATCCCTGCCTGCCAGGGAGGCGTCGATCTGGGCTCCCTGCCCTGGGCAGCCCAGTCCCTCCAGGGGACAGCCCTCCACGTGAGCGGGGATTCAGGAGAGGACTGTGGGCACAGCGGCTGGCAAAGGTCCCCCTCAGGCCAGACCATGCGACCACTTGGCCATCAGGCTGGTCTGCCTCAGGCCCGGTGCTGCCCGAAAGGATCTGCCAGGGAGAACGAGGGGCGGAACCTGAACAGCCACCACCCAGAACAGTCATCAAAGGCTTTCATGTTTGGGGACCAATTAATTATCCAAACCTCCCGATTTGAAAAGGAAGATGTTTAATCTCCTGTTTTCCCCAGGGTCTCAGCCCTTTGACCCCGCTTCTTGACCCCTGCCCTTCCACCTAGCCTGTTCCCCAGAGGCCCTGACTCTGCCGCAGCTTTGTTTAGTAAACAAGGCTCCCGAGTGGGGGAGGTTAAGTGCATCTTTTGACGAAGCCACGCTTTTCACAGGGAGTCTTGATGAGGCAGAAGAAAGGAACTGGGCCTGGGGGTGGGGAGGGTCAGGGCCAACCAGGGACCCCAGGGAGGCTCTCAGGACTCCACTGGAGAGAGTGAGCATTTCCCTGTCTGGATGCCACTAAGCGGGAGCATTCTTTTTTTTTTTTTTTTCTTTTTTCTGAGCATTGTCATGCAATGAGGTTGGCCAGCCGCTCCTCTGGCAGCGGGAACAGCTGCAGCAGATGCAATAAAAGGATCCCCCAGGGAGCTAGCAGGGTCCACGTGCAGAAACAGAGGTCCCAGAGTCACAGTTTTCTCCAGGGTCTTAAACAATCCAGGGTCGAAACAGAAAGTGCCAAGTTGGCCTGGGTTCAAATCCCAGTTTTGCTCCTAATTAGCTTTTTTGACCTTGAGTAAATTATTTAAATTCCCTTTGCCTCAGTCTCCTCATTCAGAAAAGGAGAAGAATGAGAGTACCAATTGCATAGGTTCATTGTAAAAATTAAATTAGATAATCTAAGTAAAGTGTTGAGTTGCCGTGAGGTTTATAGAACGACTGGCCAATTTTATGTTTTTCTGGGGAGAGCTTTTTCCTCCCAGCAGGTGACTCTGATCCAGCTTCATCCTCTCCTCCCCAATCTCCATACACCTTCAAGTCCCTAAGGAGACCTAAATTCTAAGTCCTATACCAGGGCTTGTAGCAAGTCTGGGTCTGTTTGAGTCCCTGTTTACCCTGAGCCAGTGGGTCTCAACCAGAGGTGATTTTGCCCTCTGGGGACATTCGGCAATATCTAGAGACAGTTTTGGGTGTCGCATCTGGGTGGAGGGGTGCTACTGGCATCTAGTGTGCAGAGCCCAGGGATGCTGCTATGCATCCTACAAGGCACAGGGCAGCCCCAGACAAAGAAGTACCTGGTCCCAAATGTCAATACTGCAGAGGTTGAGAAAGCCTGCCCTGAGCATGGGGCCAGGGTGAGAGAGAAGCTTGGGTGGGGCTCCTGCCTGTTCCCCGCCCCCTCCCCCCCCACCCTGCCCAGGAGAATCTGGTTGTCTCCCACAACTAACCAGACTCATCAGGAAAGGGGAGAGTGCTGCTCCTGTGATATTTTCATTCTCCCATAGTCCCTAAAGAGTTCCATGAAACAAAAGCAATAACACAAATTATGTATCCTGAGAAGCCAGTTACAATATGCATTCATGTAAATCAATGAACAAAAACCAATTTCTGTGGCACCGACTGCTAAACAAAGCCTCGGAACTAATGCCTGTAATTGGAAGTATTCAGGAGAGTGATAAAAATCTATCCATAGTGCCAGGTCCTCTTCCGTCTCCCAGTGACACTGCCAGCCTTTCAGCTGTCACTCAGCCCCAGCAGCTCCGGGAAGGGAGCTTCTGCATCCCTGGTCACCAGGGTCCCCTCTGAGTTAAACCCTTGCTGGGCGTCCGTCTTCTCATTGGAGACAAGAACCAGGAGGACCCTGGTTACCTTGGTTACGGTCAGGGACAAACCAATCAACCTAATTAAAGGGGGGCAGGGATGGGGGTAGATCGGAGGAAGGTGTAGAAGAGGTTGTTCTGGAAATTCTAACACTTCCATAATCCTGTCCTCAAAATGGAGTCTGGGTAAAACTCCCCAGTTTGCTAGAGACCAACTAACCTCTCCCTTCTGCTCTCTCTATGGATATTTCTCTTTAGGTAACCAAATGCTATTATTCCTGAAGACATTGCCACAAACAGCTCACCCAATATCAAACCAATGGCTCACACGCTATATAACTGGGGGAAATGCTAAATAAACAAGAGTACAGTGCATGGTACTGTTTGTGTCTTTCCGACTGATCGTCATGATACCTGTAAGTTGACCATCTTTGACCAAGAACAGATTTCATCACCAGAGAAGAAAGGAATTTGATCATCACCTTGAAATTGTGTGCAAGGCATACAATAGGCAATTAAAATCTTAATTCACTTTTTAAATTTCTAAAATGGAAAAAAATATAATTACTTCAAAAGCCATTTGTCTTTCTCGGGGGTGGAGAGGAAAGATTTCCCCAGACCACATGACTCCAGTCATTGAGCATTCTGTTTTGTGTGTTATGAAACAGACTTAATTATAGCTTCTCTGGTCACATGTCTATGAGCCTTGGCAAGAGGCTGCCAACCCTGCATGAAACAGGGTTATGCGCTAGAAATGAATGGGTCCAATCACCCAACCTTGGCTCTATAAAGGGGTGCTGGAACATACTATGTCAACATTAACCTTGAAACAGCCAGTGCTCTTAACAATAAATAAATAACCGCTATACAGTCAGCGGGAAGCAAAGAAACAAACCCTTTGCTGGGTTGCTGAATTTGTTATACTCTGACCATCAGGATTGGCATCTGTGTGTAAATTCTGGCATCGTGCACTGTGTGTCCTGGGGCAAGTCACGCCCCTTCTCTGTGCTTTAGTGTCCTCATGTGTACTTGCTTCATGATGCTATTCTGAGAATTCAAACAGATGGAGAGTGGGAGTTCCCTGGTGGTCCAGTGGTTAGGACTTCGCACTTTCACTGCTGTGGCCTGGGTTCAATCCCTGGTCGGGGAACTGAGCTCCCACAAGCTGCACAGTGCAGCCGAAATATTAATTGATCAATCAATCAATCAATTAATTAATAATTAATTAAAATAAAATTTGCAAACTTCTAAATAATAAACTCAAACAGATGGAGAGTGAAGAGTCCTCCACAAAGCACCTGGAGTTTAGGTATTGCCAGCAAAGGGAACTGTTGTGTAATCACTGTAATAGGGTAGGACCCAAGCCTCTCCCATCCCTGTGATGGATTGAAAGAGGTTCCCAAGGGCCCTTTGGCTGAGCTTCCCAGCACCTGTGAATGACCCCCTCCCCATCTGATAGAAGTGAAGGCCTAAAGGTAGGTAGCTCACACTTCCGCTGGGCCCGTCAGCAACTTGAGCACAGAGCTCATGTCTTTGAGGAGAAGTGGAGTGGTCTGGCTGTTCAACGTCACAGAGTGGAATCCAGGACACCGGGGACACCTGACATGCGTCAGTTGAACTCCCAGAGCCTCTGTTTCCTCGTCCACAAGGTGAGAAGGCAGGCGAGGGGTCCCGGAACCCCGTCTAACTCTGCAGTTCCGTGACTGCAGGGCCTGATAGAAACTGATGACTCGCACACATATTTTGTAACCCTGGGGCAGGGAGGGTATTGTTTGCTTCTGTGACTCCCTCCTAGTGCCCAGCACCGTGCTGTCTGATGCTCAGTGGATATCTGCTGGTCGATCTATCGGTCCCATCCATCCCCAGGCTCATGGCTCACAGCTCCATGCTCTTTTAATTTCAAAAAAGGTCAATCAGTCAATCAATCAATGTACTTTCTACAATGCTGCAGTACAGGAGGCAGTCGGCACCGGCCAAACGGCATTCCCACCTCAATCTGGCAGGTAGATAAAGACCGTCACAGGCACATGTGTGCGCACACACTCGGGAGGAGAGGGTGACCAGCACCCTCGTTCCTAGGCCACGTGTGAGCACACGCCCTTTGGTGGACTAACAGGGAGTTTTCCTGAGATGCTTTGCCAGGTTCAAAGATTTGGAGGAGGGCTTCCCTGGTGGCGCAGTGGTTGAGAGTCCGCCTGCCGATGCAGGGGACACGGGTTCGTGCCCCGGTCCGGGAAGATCCCGCATGCCGCGGAGCGGCTGGGCGCGTGAGCCATGGCCGCTGAGCCTGCGCGTCCGGAGCCTGTGCTCCGCAATGGGAGAGGCCACAACAGTGAGAGGCCCGCGTACTGCAAAAAGAAAAAAAAAAAAAAGATTTGGAAGAAAATGACCCATCCAGGGCACGCGGTCAGCAAGAGGGCACCAAGCACCACACAGACACAGTAAGCTGAATGAGGTGCAGATCCCTGCGCGGACTTGACTGTGCCCTGAGTGTGCCAGGATGCGGGGGGAGGGGGGCCCATGGCTGGAAAGAGGTGCCGTCTCGGAAAGATGAGCGACAGAGAAAGCAACCCCTAAATAAGTAACAGCGGTGGTGTGGGTGGCGAAACCTGGCTTCCTCGTCCTCAGCTTCTTGCCCTGAGAGCACATCCATCTGACCCCAAATTTTCCCCATTTTCCAAGTCACTGCCCTCGATGGGGCCCATCAGGTGCCCTGACCCCATCCCTTGTCATTGCTTCAATGGGGAACTGGTGTCAATTTAGAGCAGTTGGGATTCACTTCTTTAGATTCACCTCCAATCTTATCAAAGGGGCTGCCGTTTTGTTCCTTGGGCTTCTGCCCTCCCTCCTCCGTGAGGCTCTCTCCCCTCCCCGGGGCCCCTGAGCCTGAGCAGAGATCCCCTCCTCTCTGAAGTTAATGGCTGTAAGAAGATTTCATTTTATTATATCTCCAACAGCCCTGATATTTTAAATTTGCCTTTGACAAACTCGGAGCCCTGGAATCATCATTTAGGAAACAAAGCTTAACCGGGAGCTTTTAAGGAGAGTCTTTTTTTCCTTTCAATTTTAGCAGGCTAGTAAAAATCAATAACACCGTCTTCCCATCTGCAGCCCACCTGACATCTCATGAATGGTCAATGGAGCCTGCTTCTAGCTGCTGAAGCTACTGCAAACGGCAGTGGCCAGGGCGGCTGGGGATCACGTTTCTTTTCTGCCAATTTAAAGTCCTCTCTCCCCCCACCCCGAAGATGCTCCTGGGTGACTTCCTTGGGGAAAAGCTTGGGTCTTTCCGGAAAGAGTTTAGAGTGACCAAATTGAGGACAGGAAAATTGTGGGGTGGGAGGGGAGGTATTATCTGAGCACAGAGATGATCAAACTCTTTGTCTCTCAAAGGATTCGTTAAATAGGACAAGCCTAGGATAGGGATTTGGAGGGTATTATTCCAGTGCAATTAGCCATAAGCTCCGGGATTCAAGAAGCTGTAAATTGGTCCTGGCTGGTGCCAAAAGATTTGGGACCCAAAGCCCTGTTTGGATGCTCAGCAAACCCTCCGTGGGCTGAACCAGAGGCACCAGCAAAACACAGCCCCGGCCTCGCTGGTATCCTGAGGATGTGGGTCTGTCCAGCTGCCCTGGGCATCTAAATGTGCCCTCGAAGGATGGCCCAGGACAGCCAGCCTGGCCTTTCCAGCAGAAGAGGAGACTGGGCAGACACGACTCCCAGACAATGGAGTCGAAATTCAGGAGCTGCTGTGGCCACAGGACACGTGAAAAACAGGGCTCCGTGAACAAAGCGAGGCCGGGGGCACATGAAACAGCCTCCGCCCCTCACCCCACCCCGATGCCTTTTCAAAGCCACGGACTGAACCATATTGTCGCTCCCAAGCCAAGTTTAACTTCTAAAGAAATCTTTTCAAGATGTTCAAAGCACCCGAGAGCAGTTCAGCGCTAAGCGCTACCATCTGCCACTGCAGGCAGGCCCGTCCCGTCATAATCCCTCACTCGGTCCTTGCTCGCTGGCAGAGGCCCTTGTGGCAGGGTCCCCGCTGTGCCCACTGGAGAATGCACATTGGGTAGCGGGTGACAAAGGGCCGCTGGGCACTTGGCTCCTGGGCAGTGGTGCGCGGAGCGTGAGGGTCTGGGAGCAGTTCAGGGTGGACCACGTCTGTGCCGACCCCCAGCTCGGCCTGGGCCTGAGCCAGCTCTGGGGAGGGGTCTCCGATCCCGAGGGCCCCCGCAGCTCCGTGAGCAGATCGGAGGGCTCGGTGTCCGCCGGCGAAGCCTAGAATTCCTTTGACCCCAGAATTTCAAGTGCAGATAAATGGGGACCTCGCTGATTCCAAATGGAAACTCTCCTTACGTTGGTTTTTGTTTCTCTTCTCTTTTTTCTCCTCTTTTTTCCTATTCTAGAGTGTGAACACTCTCGTGAGCTGGCATGAAATTAAGTAGCTGCTCGTTGTAATAAGAACCGATATTGGTTTTTTTTAGCTATGTCAACCACCTCATCTCTGACCTTGTACATCCAGTGCCCAGGAAATTCCAGGCCAGGAGGTCTGTTATTCCAGGGCCAGGCGCACTGAGGTGGAGTATCATGGAAGCCCCAAGCCCAGAAGATGAAGAGTAGCAGGGCCCCCTGGGTAGAGGGTGAAGGGCCCAGGGGCGAGATGAGGGACGAGGTAGGGCAGGAGGCTGAAAGGACCAGAGTGGAGCAGAAGAAGGAGTCAGCCTGGGGGACCAAGGTGATTTTGAAGAATGAGACCGCTCTGGCCTCCTCCCTGTGATGGAGACTCAGTCTGGCTTGAGCGCGAGAGAGAATCAGGGATCTAGCAGGAGTGTCTGCCTGGCCAGGGTGTAGGGAGAGGCAGCATGGAAGCCGCCTCCTAGAGGGCTGTGATCATCGATCCTGGGCTGCCGATGCCCTGTTGGGTATCCCCTGCTCTGTGTGGCAGGGGAGCTGGTGGCGAGGCAGGAGTGGAGTCCCGGGGCTCTGTGTTGCTTTGGATTGCAGCAGAGGGCCACCAGGGGCGATGGTTAGAAACATGCCCAGGAGACACATACTGGATGGCATGAGCCTGGACAAATCTCTTAAACTTATCATGCCTTAGATCTCCTATCTGCAAAATGGGGGTAGCTGATAATGAACACACACACCTCACAGGGTTGTTGCCAGGGTTAACATACATAAAGTGCTGAGGACAGTATCCGACACACAGGAGGTGCCAGCTGAGGCTTGGCCATTGTCATTATTATTG
The DNA here is from genome assembly GCF_005190385.1 of Monodon monoceros. Lineage (NCBI taxonomy): Eukaryota > Metazoa > Chordata > Mammalia > Artiodactyla > Monodontidae > Monodon > Monodon monoceros. The sequence goes on from NW_021703765.1 coordinate 17,054,576, forward strand.
TTTTATTTATCCCAGGAGTGAGTGAGAGGCTGACAGTCTCAGATGTCATCTCGGCTGCTAGAGAAAACAGAAGGCAGCTTTGGCCCCAGGATACAGCTGGGCTGCGCTCCACCCAAGAAGCACTCTCGAGTTAGCTGTGGGGATTCCAGCTTCCCCTCCACCCCTTGTCCCCAGTGGTCTGGGCGCCCCATGCCTGGGGGTTGGCAGATCTGAGACCACCTGCCAGGAGGCTGGGGGCTAGATTTCCTGGTGCAGATGTCTGTCAGAAGCTCTGCGGGGAGAAACCGCCCCCTCAGGCTCTGCGCGGCCACAATCACCAGACGTTTCTGACAGCGGCTGTGTTTCAAAGGCGCCCTGGAAACTGAGATTCAGATGGGGTCCAACTGGCACACCAGGGGCTCCGTAGGCCTGGTGACACCCAGCTGGCTTTTGGCCACAAAGAGCAATGCCCGAGTGTAAGAAGACAGACACAGAAGTTTGCTTTGCTTTGGGGTTTGGGTTTCTCTCTTTCAAAAAATTTTTTTCTGTTACCCTGCCAGAATCTGGGCGACAGCAGTTAAAACTCCTGAAAATCTTCAGCAACGACTTCGGCCGATGGGCCAGCCTGCTTTGCTATATAGAAGTGTATTGAAATGGATTTCATTTCTTCCTTCATCCATCCCTTTACTACACAGCCCCTCCCATCACACCCCACCCCATCCCCGATCCTGCCCGCCCTTAGTAAACCTGGAGCTCAAAGCGGTGACCCTATCAGGCTGTGTGTCTGTGAAGAGAACAGGTCCATGGAGAACAGCCTACTGCTCCCATGCGTGAGGGAGGTGGCATTTGTGGGAGAGCTTTGATTGGCACGTGATCAGTGGGAGACGCGACTGGCGGTGAGTTGATGAGGCTGGGGCTGCTGGAGCTAAGAGTATGGCCTCAGTTTCCTCATCAATAGTCGTCCCTATTTCCTAAGTTTGTTGTGCACGTTCAGCGACTTAATCTGGACAAAGACCCTAGAACAATGCCTGGATCTTATAAACGTCAGCTGTCATTTCCCTGTAATCTACCTAACCACACATACTTGTCCTGTGTTCTACATAACTTTCAAGTGTCCCACCAAACACTGACATTGTCTGAGCCTGAAACATAGCTCTTAAAAAAAAACCACGAACACAAAGCGATTTTTTTTAAGGTTTTAAGATTCACCGACCCTGCAGGAATGCAATCACTCTACTGTATCAGACGTGGCTTATTTACCTCCTCAGATTCTCTGGGCTGCACCCACCTCCCAGGCCCTCAGCGTCCTGGTCCACCGGACTCTCTGCAGGACATTGTGTGCCACACCTGAGGCCAACCAGCCCTGTGCCCACGTGCCCAGAGTCTCGGGATATTTCTAGTGCTTCTGGAGTCAGACCAAAGGCCACCCTCAAGAGGGTACAGTTGCCTTGAGGGCCAGATGATGTAACCCAGAGGGGCAGGAGAGTTCACTCCTCATGGGGCCAACTTTGGCCAAGAGGCATGAGGATTCTCTCTCCTCTCCTCTTCCTGATGGACTGTTCTGAAGTGTGGTTTCTCCATCTGGTCTATCTGGAAACTTCCTATGGGGCTGAGCATACTCATTCAGCCTGCAGTGTGTCTGAAGAAGTGGCTTACCCAGGAACACATCATCCTGTATGGCCTTCCATCTTTCACTCTTGCTGCCCTGGGATTGCACTTCCTAAAGAAAGCATCTCCCCTTCAGCCCTGCCTCATACTGTTTTTTGGGAACTTGGGCTAAAATTCCCCTAAAAAGGGGAGATTCAACTTCACCAAGAGTTGTTTACCATTTCAGAAAATCACTTAATCAATAACAACACTAAAAGTATTTGTCACCAGTACAATATATTTCTATCAGTCTACATTTGTAGCCAGCCGCGGCATTCATGGTGATGGGCTTCGAGTGTAGTTGTGCCTGTGTATCTATTTATTGAACTACTACTTTATGAATTACTTCCCTTTTATTTCTCCCTTATATTACATGTAGGGCGTTATATTGATTTTTTATTATGTATATAGGGAAGTTATATTATCTATAAATTTGATATCAAGATAGGTAAGAGGTCATTACAAGATATTTGTCATGTAAAGTGGGCACCGGGGTTGGTAGAGCTGAGGAACAGTGATGGAGGAGAAAGGGCCCCGAAGCTACTAGTCAGCTGTGTTGTGATGGATAAGACACTGGTCCCCATGTGCCTTGGTTTTTGACGTCGAGTGAGATGATCCCTAGAGGTCTTTACAGACGTGCCACCTGAGGTTTAATTTTCAGAGATGTCACCTGCTTTAGTTTTTCCGGGTTTCCACTGAGGTGCTTCATCTGTTGTTAGAAGCTAAATTCAGCCCCACTCTCAAAGGCAGGAGTGGGGCGCCATTCCCACCTGAGATGGGCAGGAAGTGCGTGCGTGCCCACCTAAGTCAGCTTTCACTCCAAAGTCACATTCACACCACAGGGACCAGATGGCTGCCATCCCAGCCCAACTGGGCCACCTGCCCTACCTGGGGACAACTAACTGTGCTTTATAAGTTGGCTCACCTGTAAACATTCAGTGTCAGTCCCAGCCTGGGTCCCTGTGTGCTTCCCGACACTGGCCCTGCTTGCTGGGTCTTGTCTCCAGGGCTGGCAGCTGCCTGTGGACCTTGCTCCATCCCTGTCTCTGTCCCTCCAGCTAACACCCCCTGATCCTACTTCCCAGGTCCAACCGTAGAGCCAAGGCCAAGTCCGTGGCATGGAGCTAGAAGTCTTTACCTGCAGGGCAGGAGGTTTGAGATCTGGACCGCCGCCCTTTCACTTTTCTAGGTGGACACAGAGTGGGGACTGAGTGTGGCTCAAAAGCAGGAAGAGCTTTCTTACTGAAACCCCAGGCACTCCCACCCGGGTCCCCCAAGTTTCAGGACCAAACCCACATTGTTAACCCCTTCCATTTCGCCACGGAGACGACAGGAACCAGAGAGTGACAGGGCAACTGCCCACCCCAGCCGAGAAGCCTCTTTTCTACCCTCTGTATTTTGTGGAGCTTCAGGAACGCATGGAAATGCTGATGAGCGAAGAACATGATAAAGTAGAAAGGACAAAAAGAAGAGGTTCTTCTCTGTAAAAGGAGCAGTTTCTTGCAGAAAAGGGTGTTGGAGGAAAGCCCAGTTAGGGACCCTTGGTGCCTGGAAAGCAGTGAGTCTGAAGCTTGTACCTCCACCCTCCCATGGCTCATCTCCCCAGAGCCCCGAGGCAGCTTGGAAGTCCCGGGTCAAGCTGCGGAGGGGTTTGCCCCCGCGGGGCGCCAGAGCCAGCTGTTCCAAGCCCTGGGTAAGTCTTGTGGCAAAACAGTAACCAAGGAAGCTATTAAGAACCCAGATTAGCTTAACTAAGGCTTTCGAATAGCAAAAAAAAAAAAGTAGGGTTCTTAAATTGAGGTTATCATGCTGTGTTTTCATGGAGCTTGTAGGTTTCTGCTTAAGAAGCAGAACTAAGGTGGCTTGGGAGAGCTTCGGGAACTTTCTGAGTCTCGGGAGTGCTTTAGAACCTGTCAGAGGTGGCTTCCAGGCAGGTTTAAAGCTGCAGTGAGGATTTACATACAGCTGGGGCCTTGGGGGAAGCTGAGATATTGCTTACAAGTTTCCAGAATTCTGCTTCATTTAAAACAGAATTTATTGAGGACCTACTACACCCAAGGAAAGCCTGCCTCACGAAGATGATCAGAGCAGGAACAACAGAGGCTGCGCAGGGCCAGTAGGTTCCAGTTCATGTCTGAGGGTCTCTCTGTGTCCTCCAAAAGCAGAGCCCACACTCCTGAACCCGGGGGCCTCCTTCGGCTTTTTTTCAAAACCAAGACAATAAAATGAAGCAAATCAGAAAGCAAATGCTGGGCACAGAAAAGCCCCACAGAGGTCATGGATGGCGCTGGGCCCTGGGTGCAGAGTCGGGGTGCCCCATCTCCTGGGGGAGGGGCTGAGGGTCTCCACACTGGTGCCCATCTGCCCTTGGGAGAGGTGGGGGGCTGAGCCTGCTGGGAGGTCTGCTCAGCCACTGGGATACCTGATCCCGGCCCGTGAAGATACCCCGGGGGCATCATCAGAGGGCAGAGCCAGAAAGCTGCTACCTGTTCCAATAGGGGCTCCACGGGCTGAGGACCTCTGCTCTAGGGCTAGGGAAACCACTGCTCCCCGGACGTGGTGACAGTGCAGCTGGCGATGCGGCCGAGTCTGCTTGTGAAGGGAACCCTGTCCAAATGCAGGTTCTTGGGCCCCCTGGGCCCACCGCCTGGTGCTCTCCATGCTGACGAGCCCCCAACAGATTCGTACACACTCCAGTTTGAGACCAACCTCCCAGTGACAGCCCTGCTGCAGGGGTCAAAGGGTCACGGTGAATCAATGTTATCGACTTTCACTGCTGCAAGGAGCCGCGGGGCGCAGCTCAGCTCACCGGACCCCGGCAGCACACGGAATATTCGCTCCCTCAGGCAGGGCCCTTTTCCTAAGCTCCTCGTGCGACAGTGAACGGGCCAGACAAAATCCCTGACCTCTGGGGTCCCCATTCCAACGGTGACCGTGCCTTACCTTCAAATAACACTTGACTTATAAATACTGTTACATTGAGATCAGCCCGTGATTCTAGGAGACTTGTGGCGGGTATGTTATTTCCCCTTTGTACAGGTGAAGGAACAGGACCATAGAGACCAGAGGGCTTGTCCGAGGCCCCCAGCTTGTAGGAGAGAGCGATTGTTGAGGGCAGTGCCTTCTGCCCCGTGGTCCACCCTGTGGAGCGTTGCGGGGCCTCATCTCTGCAGGGCTCTGGTTCTCAACCGGGCAATTACGTCCCCCGGTGGACACTTGGCAGTGTCTGGACACATTTTGGTCGTCACGACTCGGGAGGGCTACTGGCATCCAGTGAGTAGAGGCCAGGGCTGCTGCTAAACATCCCGCACCGCACAAGACAGTCGCGTACAGCAAAGGATCATCCACCCAGATTGTCAGTAGTGAAAAGCCCTGCAACAGGCAGGCAAGGCAGATATTTAGCACGTCAGCACGGCTGTTTCTCACAAGCACCACGGAGATAATATTATACTGCCCACTGTACAGAAAGGAACATTGAGGGCAGCCGCGGTGACTAATGCCCCAGATCACAATGACTAGAAAGGGTAGAGCTGGGATTTGAACGAGGGTCCACATTTGAAGCAGTCCAGCTCCAAGGATCTATGGTTTTGCTCCTAAGCCCCTGTTCACCTCAGAGTCGGAGAACAGGACCGAGGAGAGCCGGGAGGCGGCCTGTGTGGTCAGCGGGGCCGGCGTGGAGCGGCTCGAGGAGTGCAGCACGCATCACCTCCAGCAGGTTCTGGGGCCTTTGCTTGCTGCGCCCTCAGGTCCCTGCCCAGTGCCAGGTGGCCCGGGCTCCCTGCTGCCAATTCGCCTTATTTCTCACTAATGAAATTCCCTCGAAACTCTGTTTTGATTTTATTATTTATACTTTTGGTTTCGCTTTTTGTTCTGGTCTGTTTGCAGGAGCGGATCCCCGGCAGCCTGTCTTCAGCCTGACGTTAGATCAAGGGCTTAAACCGAGAGCGCTTCTCACCAGTCCGCGGTGCTCACCCTGCAGCCGCCACCGTGTCCCCACCCGCTGGGAGCACCGAGCCCCCCAAGCACCCAGCCTCAACCTCTCCAGCCACAGGGCTCCCCAGGCCCCATCTCCCCCACACCCAGGGGGAGGGCCCTCCACTCTCTGAGGGGAGTGGGCTGGGACTGGAGGAAGGGGCAACGGGGCCACCAGGGATTTTTTTTCCCCTCCAATCCAGAAATAATGGCTCCTACAGAAAAGTCGTTTCCAGGGACCAAAGGGTAGCGTGTGCGACCTACTGGGGTGCATTTCTGAGAGCCGTGCAGCTGATTCCCACGGGGATGCAGATCTAGACAAGGCTGGACACCCCCGCCCCCCTCGCCCCCCAATCAGGGGACAGAGAGGAGGGACGAGAGGAAAGGAGCTTGTTAGCAAAAGCCCTCACAGGAACCTGCAGACCATCCTGGCTTCACCTCAGAGGTATGGGCGTCCCTCTCCTAACCCCACTTGGGTCCTTTCCTTTTCCCACGCTTGTCACCCCACGTGGGTTCTGAGTCAGGAAAGAGGTGCCGCTCCCAAGACTCACTGTTCTGCTCCCCAGAGAGAGCCTCAGAAGGAGCAGTATTCCAGAACCGAATCATTCCTGTGCGTGGGGAGTAAGGGAATGGGGATGCGAGGGGAGGGCTGGGGAGGGGAGGTGTTAAAATGGTCTAGCGGGCAGGCGGGATGCTCAGAACCGGGGCCCATCAGTCCAGGCCGGAGCTGGGGTCTGCACACGCCTGGCGTGGGTGGGACCTCCCCCGACCCCAGACCAGAGGCCCAGGAAGTCATCAAGGCTGATGTGTCTGAAACTCAAGTGTCTGAAACGTAAGCGCGACAGCCGTGGTCACTTCCTGGAACAAAGGCCTTGTGACTGTGTCAGTGTCTTCCTTTTATGATATGTTTTTGGGTCAGGGCTCAGTCAAAGAATTGGAACCACTAGGCATGATGGAAAGAAGCCTGTGATTTGACCTCACGGCACTGTAGGGGGTGGTCAGGCTCTTCTGTGTTGGGTCCCGTGCCTTTGGAGTCCCAGGACCCGCGGGCTGGACTACAAGATGAGAGGATGACGACGATGACCCATGAAGAACAGGTGGGAAGTGTGCTGTCCTCTCCCTCTGCAGCCTCCGTCCTCGCTGGCTGCCGCGCCGAGGAAGAGGCCGTGCACCTGGAGCTGTGCCCCAGGCCCTGGGTGGGAGGCCCTGGGAGGCTGCGGTCCTGCCTGCCCGGGATGTGAGCCTGCATCAACCCGCCAGGGTGCACGCCGCCGCTGCTTCCCTTGCGCCCGCCGACCTCGCCCAGGTTCCACCCTAACCAGTCAGGAAAGGGAGTGATGGGAAATGGTGCTCAGCTAGCCCAGTTGCCACATGGCAAATTCACCAGACGTTTTTTTTTTTTTTAATCCCAGATAGGTTTTGTTTGCTTGTTTTTTCACTCTTCAAGCTCCTGATCGAGCATTTTGGTAGATCTCTGTGTGCATTTGTGTGGACTCCCCCTGAACTAAACAATCTCTGCTTTTTCTCAACTGAATTCTTCTGAAGATCCCTTTAACTTTTGACAGGAAATGAGCACCGAGCCAGGAAGTCTGCCTGGAAAAAATGCTGCGAGTGTGTATCTGTGTTTGTGGTTGTGCGTATGTGTGTGTGTTTGCGGGGTATGTGCATGTTTGGCATGTGTGTGTCTCTGTGTGTGTGCCCTGTTTCCACACACCCTTCGGTGGGGAGGGCAGAAGGGAGGGTCGGAGACAATAACAGAAAACCAAGCTGCACATTTGGGCTGGGAGGCCCTGTCCTTTCTCCACAAACCAGATGCAGATTTCAATCAATTCAATCAATGGGCAATGTTTGCTGGCCGTAAAAATAGCCCAGAGGTTGCTGGTCAGCGGCTCTAAGATGGATGACCAGTGGCCCGGGACATCCCAAAGGTCAAAGATGACTATGTCACCTTAAAATGTAATCTGTGCTGGCTCCCACCCCAGGCCTGGCCATCTGCAGCCTCCCGCCAAGCCAGGCTGCTCTCGGTCCTGCTGCCCACTCAGCCAGCAGCCTGGCAGGTGGCCTTCGGGCACCACGGGCAGTGCCATCGGGCTGTCCCTACTCCCAAGCCCCCGTGGTGCTACTGTCCTCCCAGGCAGAGCCCACACCCTCTCCACCCACGGCTGCCCCCATGACAGCCCACAGGAGGCTGCAGAAGAGCAGGGTTTTGCCTTCAACCCCTTTTCACTAAGCAAACCCTCGCCTCCTTCGGCTCGGAGCGCCCGCTCCAGCTTCTTAGGTACAAGGAGTAAAAGGTCGCTGTCGTTCACTTGCAATCGTGAGAAAGGATGAAGCAGCAGCGAGAGGTGAGTGAGGGATGTTGCTATGTCCCTTCTTCCCCTCCACGCCAAAGGACCCCCCGCTTCTTTTGCCCCTTCCCTCCCTCTCAGTCTAGAACTACCTCCCGTTTCTTCACCCAGGCATTCCTTCCTGTGCCGTCCTGCTCCAGGGCGGACACCGCAGCAGCACGTGTTGTATCTGGAGCCTCACCAGCTCATCTTCAAATAGCTCTTTCTTCCCCCCCTGCTTGTTGTCTGATGGATGCCAGATTTTCTCTCCCCATCTTTGGTGCACCAGTTTCCTTAATTTTTCCCATCTGCTGTGTTGCATTCGGGAAGCATGTAAGGATGAGAAGTGCCTGGTGAACATTTTGGCCAGTTGCATTGTCTCATAAGAAGGGCTGCCCCCTTCCTTTCTGTTGTTGCCGGTCGTGTGCAGGTGCCGCCAACCCGGGGGCAGGGTCTGTGTGCTGTGCATCAGCCTCCTTCCATAAATCAGTGCAGTTCGGCTATTTAATGGTCAGCGTGTCACCCGGAGATGCAGTATTTCCCAAAAGTCAGGAAGCAAATAAATTATTACAGTTTAAAAATGAATCTATTTATTGATCTCCTTTTACGCTATTAATGCTAATTGTTTTTCATGGTGCATGCATTTGGGATTCATCAAAATGAATTCTTAACGAATTTCGAAACACAAAAATTATAGGAGGATAACAGATAGAACCAAATCATCCTACCATCTCTCAAAGGCCTTCCGCTTAAAGGGCCATATCACGTGTGTCTGTCTGTCTCTAAGAGCTGAGATATAGCTGGTAACAGCCCACGGCCATAGAGGAGTGTGTGGACGTTGCAATTAACTATGTCGTTTGAGCACCTACTGTGTGCCAGGCCTTGGGCTAGGACGTTTCACTGAATCCTCATGGCAGCCCCAAGGTCAGTTTTATTATTCCCACTTGATTTATTAAAAACTGAGACCAAAAGAAGTTTACACATCTGTGGAGTAGAAGAGACCAAGTACAAGTCCAGTTTTATTTGTCTCTAAACTGCACGTGCTTTCCACTCTCCATGCTGAGCTGGTATCAATATGGCTGCAGCAGGTTCATTCCAGGGAATTTCATCACTGTTTCCACCTGTCTGTCCGACTCAGCGTTAACCTTGAGCCTTTCTGCCAAAGTCACCGCATGCACCTCCCACCCCTTGTCTTGGTCTTGGCCATCAAATCAGTCCTCTCTTGGCCATCAAATCAGTCAAAAGGCATCACTGTGCCCTCTTATCTCTCTTGGCTACAAGACTACTACTTGTTTCCCCTTATTCCTCAGTAATATCATTTTAGCTAGCCACATGGCTCCAGCTAAAGAGTTCCCAGAGTTCCTTGCAGCCAGGCACAGCCTGGGGACTGCCAGGATATGAATGAACTTGACGTGTGCCAAATATGGGTTTTGCCTTTAAAGGAAGAAAAAGTGCTTCTTCTCATCTTCTTTCCATTTTCCTACTGTCTGGAATTCAGACATGATGGTAGGAGTTGAAGCAGCCATCTCTGATCATGAGACAGAAGCTGTGTGGTGAGGACAACAGACCAACAAGATAGAAGGAGGCTGGGTCCCTGATGCTACAGAGGTGCCATCCCAGCCCTCAACTGCATGTCTAGACTTGTCTGTGAGACAGAATTCAATGGCTCTCTTGTGTTTAAGCCACTTTCATTCTCATCCTCTGTTATAGTAGCAAACATTTATCCTAACTAATGCAGCTGCCCAAGACAGTACTGATGGATGTGGTAGGCTGAATAATGAACTCCCAAAGATGTCCAAATCCTAATCTCTGAAACCTATGAATACATTACCTTACACGGTAGAAGGGATTTTGCAGATGTGATTAATTCAAGGATGTTGAGATGGCAAGTCTATCTTGGGTTATCCCAGTGGGCTGAATGTAATCCCAAGAGTCCTTATAACAGGGAGGCAGGATGGTCATATATATAGCAAGAAAGTGATGTGACAACAGAAGCAGAGGAAAGCAGAGTCAGAGAGAAAAGATGCTACATCACCAGCTTAGAAGATGGAGGAAGGGGCCATAAGCCAAGGAAGGGGGGCAGCCTCTAGAAGCCGGAAGAGGCAGGAAAGAAATCCTCCCCTAGAGCCTCCAGAAGGAGCACAGGATGTCTGCATAACCTCAAAGCATCTCCCCACAAGAGCCTTATTAATTAAGAGGAGAAAATACTAGTTCCATAGTTTACAGCATAGAAACCTGGCAGACCCCACCTCAGCCAGGTGATCAAAGTGGACGTCACCAGGAATGCGCATCCTGCCGCCATGCCCTGAGAAGGACACAACATCACTGCCGTGGTATTCTTGCAAAAATGTGTAATCAAATCTAATCGCGGGGAAACAGCAGACAAGCCCAAATTTGAGACAGTCTACAAGATGACAAGCCTGTCCTCTTCAAAAGTGCCCAGGTTGTGAAGTGATTGAAGAGTCTTACTCCTTGCCAACCTCACGTGTCAGCCGATGGTCTCTTTTTTTTTTTTTTGCGGTACGCGGGCCTCTCACTGTCGTGGCGTCTCCTGTTGCGGAGCGCAGGCTCCGGATGCGCAGGCTCAGTGGCCATGGCTCATGGGCCCAGCCGCTCTGCGGCATGTGGGATCTCCCTGGACCGGGGCACAAACCCGTGTCCCCTGCATCGGCAGGCGGACTCTCAACCACTGCGCCACCAGGGAAGCCCTGATGGTCTCTTTAGACCATAAATCGCATCCTCTTCCTGCTAGGCGCCCCCTCCACTGCAACCTTTGCTAGCCCAGGAGGCCCTGTGTGACCTGACCCCTCTTGCAATGACTCCCAGCCTCATTTTCCCCTCCTCCCTCCCTCCCACCTCCCACACTCTGTCCTCAGCCATACTGGCTCTGGTGGTGGTTTCTCAAATGAGCCAGGCTCCCTCCTGACACAAAGGCTTGGCACTTGCTTAGAGGCTGGAATGTTCATCTATCTTTTCCCTTTTTGCTTATAACTTTTCCCTTCATATTTGTCTCTCCCACTGGAATGTAAGTCCCATGAGGGCAGGAATTGCATCTGATGTGTTTCAAAGTTGCATCCCTGGTGCCTCATAAATGCCGGGCACCAAGAAGGTGAATAAGATAAGCTGAACTAGTGACTGTGCTATCGTCCCAGCATTCTGATTGGATGGACTTGGGCAGAAAGCCATCAAGCCACCTGGGGCCCCATCAAGCCACAGGGTGCCCTTAAATCCGATTCCTCAGCACTTTCTCCTATTATGCGAAGAAATACCTAACTAGAAAGAATAACAGAATATGGTCTATGTAAAATGAAACATCATGAGTCCAACATCCCAACACACTGGCCTCCCCTTGAAGCTGCTTTAGCTCTTGTCCTATATTTTCCATCACCCACCATGTTTGTGGGACTAATCAGCCTGTCAAACCATCCCGAACAAAAACAAAAGAAACATGGGCTTCCCTGGTGGCGCAGTGGTTGAGAGTCCGCCTGCCGATGCAGGGGACACGGGTTCGTGCCCCAGTCCGGGAACATCCCACATGCCGCGGAGCGGCTGGGCCTGTGAGCCATGGCCACTGAACCTGTGCATCCGGAGCCTGTGCTCTGCAACGGGAGGGGCCACAACAGTGAGAGGCCCGCGTACCGCGAAAGAAAAAAAAAAAACAAAAACAAGGCGTATGATAAAACCGTACTGGATTTCTGATGTCAGCTCTTCAAACCCCTTCATTATGCACGTGGGAAAACTGAGGCCCCAGAGAGGGTACGAGATCGCATTTTAGGCTCAGGGCCTGGGCCCCAGGCCTCCTGCTTGCCGGGCTTTTGATGCCCAGCGTAGGGGCAGTTCCTGGAGGAGCAGCACACCCAGTGCGAGAGGCCTGGCCTCCACTCTGGGACCCACAGTAGCTGCTGGTGCCCATTCCCAGCCTCCACCCCCATCCCGAGCCTTTAACCTAATGAAACTATCAACAGCTCCTGTGAGATTCCCGTGTGGACTCCAGCGCGGTGCTTCCAAATATGATGCGCGCACGAATCACTCAGGGAACTTGTCAAAATGTGGATTCTGCCCCAGGAGGTCTGGGTGGGGCCTGAGACTCTAACGTGCCCTGGGGGATGCTGACGCTGCTAAGGCTGCTGCTGCCTGGACCACACTTGGAGTGGGATGGATCTAGCCCAGGGGTCAGCCACCTTTTCCTGTAAAGGATCAGACTGTAAATAGTTTAGGCTTTGTGGGCCAAGAGGCGAAATGGAGAATTTTGCCCTTGTATAACAAGAGAAAACAAGTTTTCAGACGTTTTTTAATTGATGAAATTCAAAATATAATGACAATAATTAAATATGTTTTTTTTGGTAATACAGGTCTACTAATGAAAAGGCTGTAATCCTCTTTTGGGGAGGGCTTCAGCATGCCCCATCATCAAGTCGGTTGCAAATGTTGGCCTGTAAAAACCATTCTTAGCTCGAGTGCTGTACAAAAAGCACAGGGCAGCTGGATTTTGCCACAGGCTGTAGTTTGCCCACCTCTGGTGTAGCTCAATGGTTAACCTAAATTTATCAAAACCATCCAGGGAGATGTTTCCCCCTATTCCCATCCTGGGTAAGGGATGAAGATCCAGATCCTTCTCCTGCCTCAGTTTACCTACAGAGGCTCTGGGCAAGGTCACACACCTGAAACAAGCATCCTGCCTTTTGCTTCTGAATGAATTTTTGCTTTGAAGCGTCAGTCCGCAGGAACGCACACCCCATGCGGCACCCTTGAATGGTGCAGGCTCATAGAAGGGTGTGTGGAACTGTGGTCTGCTTTATTCCTTTTACACCCAATCAACTGTGAGTTTTCAGATCGGAGTCCTCATGGGTTGCCTGGGAGCCTGGTGTTCAGAGTTCACGGCCAGGGCAGTAGGGGTCGCTGGGGGTCAAGGCTCAGGTTCTCCAGAAGCGTTTTTTGCCGTCCTGTGCCCCATCAGTGGTAATTTTTCTGGTCATTTCCAGCATCACCAGAGAACCTAAGTGTCCCTTTAGTCTCTGCTCTCCTTCCTCATGTGGGTCGAGGATGGGTAGAGGTCACCTCCTCTTGTCCAGCTTCTATAAAGCAGCGAGTTAGGGGAGATCCTGTCCTCCTGCCTCACAGCCAACCAAGTCATCCAGTTGAAAACACCTGGGCCAGGTGCACTCCCGGTTCCGCCATGAATGAGCTGTCCACTCCTTCCTTCGTTTCTCTTTTCCATCACTCAATGGAGCTCACTGAGAACCTAATATGACACCAGATACTGGGGACGAGTGACAACCAGCTGGAGCCCCTCTCTCCATCATCAAGCAGGGATGACTCAGCTTAATTTGAGACGCCCCAAATGAAATAACATTTACGAAAGCTGTTATTGAGCAGGAAAATCATTCTAAGCGGGTTTTCAGTATGAAGAAAGTAGATGCTCCCCTTTCATACCCGCCCCCCTTTCTTATCGAGTTCTGTAATTTACAAAAAGCAAGAAATATAAGTGCTGGGAAGGGAAACACAACAAGCATTGTTTTAAGTGCATTTCTGAGCCGACAACGAAGCTTAGCCTTTGTCTTCAAGAAATAGATCCAATGTGAAACTGCAGCTTTATATTCTGTGGACAAGTTTTTAATCAATATATGGGAAGCAATTCCGCCTAACATACACCCCGTGGGTTGCAGTAGGGGTGGCAGGGTTTGGAGGGTCACCTGAATGCAGTTTGTATAGGTGGTTCTCACTCCTGGGGGCTATGTTCCTGATCGAGGTACTGCGAGTCCAAATGGTGTAAACTGAATCTTATTTCCCCATAGCAGCAATGCTACACGTAGGATTATGTGAATGGGAATTTACTCCCATGGGAGAGAGAATGCAGGAATAAAGGCATTGAGGTGTGAACGTGGATGGTATTTTCCAGGAATCGTGAATGGTCTGGGCTGGCAGACAGTTAGCTACCCGTCGCTCCCACTGGGGAAACATGACATTTAAGCTTATTAAATCCCCTAGGTTCAGCCTCGACCAGGTCCCTCAGCTCTTCCTTTTGGTGTCCACTGCACCCTCTGTAGTTGCAGTTCTCACAATCTCTTGACTACAGCTGCAGCCATCTCCTACCTGGTCTTCCTGCCACAATTCTCTCCATTTTCTAATATATTCTTCACCCAGGATTAACCAAGAAACAGAATTGTTCTCTCCCTTAAATTATTGAGATCTCACCAAACCGCACAGGGGAAAGTCAAACCTTACAGCACTGGCTACGAACACCTTCCCGCTGGCCTCAGCTCCTGAGCCTGGCACTGTTTCCTGCCAGGTCACTGGACAACATACAGGCTGTTTTCCAGCTTTGGCTGCAAGTGTCTTAACCAATGGGAAGTTGATTATATCATCTAACAAGAAGCTGAAGGTGGGCAACTGCAGGGCTGGCTACTCTAGAAGCCCAAGGGTGTCACCAAAGACACCAATGTTCTCCATCTTTCTGCTCTGCAATTTCCAGTGGGTTGGCTTGGGCCTTAGGTCATTTCCAGTGTGGGCCCAAGATGGCTTGTGTGGCCCTTGGTGTCACATACTCACCCACCTATGTCCACAGATAGAAATTTCTACTTGAACGACTCTCTTTATCAGGGAGGGAAACCTTTCCCCAAAGGACTCCCCTTGCAAACTGCCTTCTCATATCTCATTGACCAGAATGCCATTAATGACATTTCCTGAGCACTACCAGGAATTAAATTAGCATTATTGGCTTAAATTAATCAAGCTTCAATCCCCAATACTGATGAGAGATTCCACCCTGAGCGCATGGCCATGTTGTGTGAAGAATAGGACTAGATCCAGGCTTATAGTCAGGGAAGAAGGGAGAAATGGCTCTTGGATAAGCAGTTGGCTCTATGGAAAAACCACCTGCTTTCATACCTCTATGCCTTCACTCATGGTCTCCCCTTTGTCTGAAATGTTCTTCTACTCTAGACAACTCCTATTCATCCTTCAAGACCCAGCTATAGGGCCACCATCTGTGGGATGTGGTTGTGTTGGGAAACCCCACAATGGCAAAGGACTGTGGGAAGCCTGTGGGAGCTGAGGGTGGGCTCCAACAAACAGGCAGCAAGAAAGTGAGGCCCTCAGTCCTACAACCAGCAGGAATTGAGTCCTGCCAACAACTACATGAGCTTGGAAGTGAATTCTTTCCTACGAGGCTCAGGTGAGAGCACAACCCAGCCAACATCTTGGTCACAACCTGTGAGAGACCTGAGGCAGGGGCTTCCAACTAGGCTGTGTCTGGACTCCTGGTCCACAGGAACTGTGAGATCATAAATGCGTGTTGTTTATGCCACTAAGTTAATGGTGATCTTGTTATACAAAGTAGATAATATTCCCTGTTTTCATTTTGCCCCTCCCCCTAAACCACCCCCAGTCCATTCTCCAGGTGGCAGCTGTTTTCCAGCTAAATATCACACCTCAAGACATCCTTGACTATGGTCTACGTGGTCGTACACGATCCGGACTCCCTGCTCCTGTGACAAAAGCCTGGGTCACCACCTGCAGCCCTGCTCCTTCCTGCCTCGGACACGTCACATGTGCTACTTCCTCACCTTGAAGGTCTCCCCCCTCCTGACTGCTCTTCTCTCCCTTCAGAGACCTGCTGTCGACTTTGCCACCCCATCCCCGGGTTGTCAGGTCTTAGCCCTCTCCTTCCGCTCTGCATTGATCATGTTACAAGTCGAGGTTTGTTGATCCTCCCATCGCCATGGCCCCGTCCCACCCACACTAGAACGTAAGCCCTATGAGGGCAGGTATGACGATTGTTTCACTCACCCCTGTAGTCCCAACACCTAGTTCACTGCCTGGCACATGGGAGATGTTCAATAAATATTTCCCAAATGAATGAATGAGTTTACTTTTCAGGAGAATCTACCAGAGTGTGTATATTCAAAGGAATGTTTATCTGAACGGTCTGTCAGCCCCCTTCCTCTATGCTCAGAGGACCCTCGGGGTCGAGGGGCCGGATACTGGTTTCCTTCCTCACTCCTTCCTTCTCTGTGCTGTATCATTGTATCCAGGGAATGAGGCTCTGGAGACAAGGACTGGAAGAAGAGAAGAAAACAATGAAGAATGAAGTCAGGGACCAGTGGGGCTTGGGCAGGTGCGATCCAGGGAAGCAGAGCCTGAAACACTTAAGAAAGCAGAGTCCTGGTCGCCCAGGGGGCCACCCAGGACCAGTGCCTGTGTCCACCATGGAGGACCCTAGCTGAACACAGCACTGAGAATTGCTCTAAGAGCATCAGAAGGAAGGGGCTGTGTGTGCGTGTGTGTGTGTGTGTGTGTGTGTGTGTGTGTGTGTGTATGTGTGAGCAATATGTATAATGGACTTCACAAAATATACTGCATTAGCTAGATAGCTTTTGAAATGCATGAGCAATGTGAGTGCCTGGGCTGTATTAATTTGCCTTCTCTAGAAATGCCTGGAAAATAATAGGCATTCAATGAGTCACTGTGGAATAAATAAATGAAGATTGAATTTTGAGGTCCTTGGTTTTTCACTGAGGTCAATATGAGAACGGAGCATGTCTCTTCAGCTACTATAAAACTGGCCTTGAAGAAACCGTCCACTGATGGAGAGGAGAGAGCGCTTTGGATTTGAATCTTAGCCCCACCTCTAACTAGCAGTGTGACCTTGGGCTGGTTACTTAACCTGTCAGTATATCAGTTTTCTAACCTATAGAAGAACGTAGACTAAATCATGGGACTTTTGAGAGGCTTAAATGAAATCATGTATACCAAACACCTAGCATGGTCTCAATAAATGTTACTTTTTCCTTCAGATTTTTAAATTTAAGGATGCAGGCGATACATTCCACTCAGAATATAGGAAGAATAAGAAGCTGGTCTTTCCTTATGCCCAGTATGGGTCCTCCCTGTATCAGACAATTAGAACTATCTAACTCACCTCTGCTCCAGCTGCTAAGAAATTTAGAGCCAAACTGAACGGTAAATTGCTTTCTGGAAAACTCACCCACCCCCCTCCTCTAAAAGGTTTGGAAACAACAAGCAGAACGCTAAGTGTGAAAGGGTGGGAAGTGGAAGGAGGAGATGTTTTGGCAATAAAGGGACAGGCAAAGCACAACAGAACCCTCCCAGAGGAGCCTGTGACTCATTAGGAAAGAGACGTAAGATTTGTGTCTCATGAGTCAGGGCCTGGCACGTGCTCTAGTGACAAATCTGAGGCTAAAGGATGTGAGCATGGTGGTGTGTTCTGGTTTGCTCTAGAAAATTCTGATATATTCCAGTATTTCCTGGAATGAGACCATCAGAGACAAGAAAGCCTAGGCTATGAAGACCCAATGTGTGACAGTAGAGACTACAGGGGCCTCCGTCCCGGCAGGGACTCCTTTTTGGAGTAAGTTTTGTGCTACTTCTGTCTAGATGGGAGATCAAGTCACCTGCCAGGTGCCCCCTGAACATTTGATTTTTTATTCCATTTAAAAATTTTTAAGTTTCAGAAGTGCATTTTATATATCCTAAGGAAGAAGAGACGCCAACAAAAGCAATGGGGAGGAGAGGTCAGAGAGATGTGGCTCTGGGAAGGTAAGGAGACAGAGCTAGGGGGACCGGCCAGCAGCACCAAAGGCTGCTAAGTCATCAGTGAAAATGAGGGCCCATTTCTGTAAATGAAATTCCATTTTTCCCAAGATATCCATTTCATAAGAGAGCAAAACTGGTTCCTGAGTTACAACAAAATCACTCTGTGGAATGTAGCACGTTCAAACTCATGCATTTTAACTCAACCGTTTCATGGTAAAATAGTCATATTATTCAACACTGAGAAGGAATCTCTTGTCCTTTTAAAATCTGGCACAATGGCCGTAAAACCAAAGGAAAAAAATAATGGCTTTTTTTTTTTTTTGGCCGTGTTAGGTCTTTGTTGCTGCATGTGGGCTTTCTCTAGTTGCGGCGCGTGGGCTTCTCACTGTGGTGGCTTCTCTTGTCACAGAGCACAGGCTCTAGGGCGCACGGGCTTCAGTAGTTGTGGCTCACAGGCTCATTAGCTGTGGCACGTGGGCTCAGTAGTTGTGGCTCACGGGCTGTAGAGCACAGGCTCAGTAGCTGTGGTCCACGGGCTTAGTTGCTCTGCAGCATGTGGACTCTTCCCAGACCAGGGCTCGAACCCGTGTTCCCTGCGTTGGCAGGCGGATTCTTAACCGCTGCACCACCAGGGAAGTCCCAAAATAATGGCTTTAATGGCTTAAACGAATGAACATTCTTTTCTGTTCTACCACACTTTCTTCTGCTTCTAAAAGACGATGGCTGGCCAGGTCCCCTGATGGCTGGCTTCCCCGACTCCTGTCAGAAGAGGGAACTTGGAAGAACAGAGAAGGCTGGGTCTTGGCAACAGAGGCTGGGATTCGAATACTAGATATGGCTTTTATTAGCTGTGTGATCTTGGTCATTTATCTTATGTGACCTGCAATTTTTTCATCTGTGAAAGGGAGATAATAATTCATGGCTTTTTGGATTAAGAATTAAGCAGAGGGCTTCCCTGGTGGCGTAGTGGTTGGGAGTCTGCCTCCCGATGAAGGGGACGCGGGTTCATGCCCTGGTCCGGGAGGATCCCACGTGCCGCGGAGCGGCTGGGCCTGTGAGCCATGGCCACTGAGCCTGCGCGTCCAGAGCCTGTGCTCCGCAGCGGGAGAGGCCACAGCAGTGAGAGGACTGCGTACCGCAAAAAAAAGAAAAAAAAAAATCCACGAAAAAAAAAAGAATTAAGCAGAATAACGAATGCAGCTAATATAGTGTCTGGCACACAATAAGTACTCAGAAATGTCAGTACCCCTCCACCTTTCCCCATCACTTTTTAAAAGTCAGTACTCTGATCTGGGTTGAAGAAAGGAATAAAACAGAGGGGAAAAAGTTGATGGAAAAGTATACTTTTATGTAACGCAGAAGCAGGAAATGAAGTAGAAAACCTGAAACATTTCATAATTATAGCTTAAGATAATAATAGTAAGCAGAGTTAGCATTTATTGAATATACTACGTGCCTGACACTGTTCTAAGCGCTCTCTCTACATTAACTCTCTTTTCAGCCTTCTAACAAGACCATGAGGTAGGGGTGAACTTATTCCCGTTTTGCAGATGAGGAAACTGAGGCACAAGGAGATTCAAGTAACTGAGGCACATGGAGCGTTATTTAGCTAATAAGTGGCAGAACCAGATTTGAACCTGGGCAGGTTCATTTTCTGCAAAGGAGACCCCAAGATTAAGATTTGCTGGAAGGACGTGTATCAAGACATGTTCCCGGGATCAACACCTAAGTGAGGCAAGCAAAAATGGGCAGAGGGAGAAGCTGGGCTGTGATTCAGTTGCAACAGAGGTTTCAGCCAAACCCTCTGGGAGCTTTGAAGCTGGGGTGGCCCCTTGGAGCTGTCCCAAACCGAGGCCAATAGGGTGGAGCCTTTGCCCTCCCATGACCACTTATTGGATGCAGCTGCCTTGGGAAGGTGGGTAGGGGCTTGAGGAAAGCAGCTGTCTTCAGCCCAGGCAATTCCCGGACAACTGTCAACCGAGCGATGTCAACTGCCAATGATTCAGCACCTGGTTCACCAGCCTCCACTACAGTCGCTCTTTGCCCCACTTGCTTTCTATAAATTCTGGGAGCATCTCTTTCAGTATTCTGGAGAGAACTTATAAGAGAAATATGAGTGGGACGAACTACAACCCTTGATGCTGCAGCTGGTCCTGAGGCCACCATTGATACACACTGTCTCTTCCACTATCCCTTCTAAGTCCCCCTCCCCCTTGGCAAGAACCTCTGCTAATCTTGGGTACCTACTATCTTGCTAACCCAGAACCTCACCCGTGAGGGTCTGAACTCCTGATAACCATACCCTTCAGGTCTACAAACCAAGTAAAGAATTTTGATTTCGGGGGTGGGAGGTGGCTGCCTTCAGCCTCCTGTTATCCATTCTTGATTTCTTTGGGGTGGAGAGATTGAACCCTTGTTGGCTGCCTGAGGGATGACATACTTTATTAATCATTTCCAAAGATCTCTGCAGGGCAGGCCCCTTTGGCTACCACTCCAACCTTGCTGCTCATGACGACAGCGCCCACTGGGTCTCTATTACTTCAGGAGCCTGTCATCTGCATCGTTTTCAGGGCCTAGTTCTGTAGCGGCATCTTCCACCCTCAGCCTGGGCCTACAGAGATGCTCGGGCCCTTCTCACCAGCATGTCCCTCATTGGCTGGTAAGCAGAACATCCTCTGGCCTTTCTCGCAGAGCAGTCATCTGGCGAGTTGGCAGCCTTACACATCTTATCTCCTCCAGCAGTCCCACTACTTGGAGCTTTTTGGTTCTTTCCTCCATCATCAGCCATGGCTCTTCTGGCATTTCTTCTTGACCTCGTATCAGCCATCATCTTCTCCAAGCTGAGCAACAGGTCTGTAGCTTGTCATTTCCCCTTGGTCCCACTTCTTATTCTCTCTCCCCTTGCCCAGCGCACCCAGATTCCAGCCCCATTATTCTCCCAGTGCCTCGAGGGTCCTGTTGGCTTGGTCCTACAGCTCCTTGGAAATCTAGTTCTTTTCCTCTCTTAGCAGGCCCAGAACCTTGACAGCCAGATGCTATTCTGACTGAACCCACCACGCTCACTGGTCTGATGGCTGGGAGAGGAGGTTGAGGGCGTGTACCGTTCTGCAGGGGAGAGGCCTCCACACAGCCTCAAGCAAAGGAGCAGGCTACTCGGGCAGGCCAGGGACGGTTCATTGGAATCTGGGGTTTCGAGATTGCTCAAGTGCGTCAACCTAGAGAGCCCCATCCATCTCATTCAGGGCTCTGACCTTGGGATTGCAGACCTTCGGAGGCTAAGACTTCAGCCTTCTCTGGAGCTCTGCTTCCCAAAAACAAGTCCTGGGCCTCTTTCTCAGCTTGTCATCAGCTACAGGAAATGAGGCTCTCCTGAGATGTGGCCAAGGAGTGTCTCTGCTTTCACATGTAGCCTTTAATTGATGACACCCTCAGCTTTTTTTTTTTTTTTTCAGTATGTGGGCCTCTCACTGTTGTGGCCTCTCCCGTTGCAGAGCACAGGCTCCGGAAGCACAGGCTCAGCGGCCATGGCTCACGGGCCCAGCCGCTCCGCGGCATGTGGGATCTTCCCGGACTGGGGCACGAACCCGTGTCCCCTGCATCGGCAGGCGGACTCTCAACCACTGCGCCACCAGGGAAGCCCGACACCCTCAGCTTTCATTGTCTTTTTTTCAGTGTGCTGAACCATTCAAATCCATTGTCCTTATAATATGTCTTTTCCCCTACTTTTCAAACACCTGCCATGTTGCACCCTCCAGTGTATCCCCTTCCATCAGTATGCCATCCTGATTAAGTTTTCACAGTTGCATGGCCCCAGCATGCCAGAGGCTACCCATGATCACCTACCGCCAGGGATGGGATCCGCACTGCCAGTGACCCAGCTCCCAAATCATGTTTTAGATCCTGTTTTCTTGGACCACCCCTGGTACCAACTGTCATAAATTGGGTTCTCTGGGGTGCAGACCATGAGATAGAGATCTGCACACAGGAAGCTTATGGAGCAGCGTTCTCGAGATCAACACTGCAGGGGAGTGAAGGAAGCAGGGTTAGGCAGAGGGAAAGCTGAACCATGATGCAGTTCAAGGAAAGCTTCAGCCAATCCCAAGGGAAGTCCTGGAGCTGGGACGGCCATTCAATGTTGTTCTGAAACAGCTAGAGGCTGGGACTTTATACCTTCTCCCTGACCCATCACTGGATGTGGTTGTCCCCAGGAGAAGGATCATGATCTTGGGTCAGACAGTTCTCTGGCTGTGAAGCAATCTCCAGGGAAGGACTCAGCAGAGAGCTATTAGACGCCAACACTCCCAGTAGCTGGGGGAATAAATGCTTCAGTCCTGGAGTGATTGTTGAGGGAGGTGGGAATCTAGGCAGTGTACATGGCAGGCACCCAACACACTATGCTTTCTACGTACTAGAAGACAGGATAAGGAGAATGCATAACTTATTTTTAAAGCATAATTTGAAACAATACATGCACCCCAATGTTCATTGCAGCACTATTTACAATAGTCAGGACATGGAAGCAGCCTAAATGTCCATCGACAGAGGAATGGATAAAGAAGCGGTGGTACATATATACAGCGGATTATTACTCAGCCATAAAAAAGAATGAAATAATGCCATTTGCAGCAACATGGATGGACCTAGAGACTGTCATCCTGAGTGAAGTAAGTCAGACAGAGAAAGACAAACATCATGTGATATCACTTATATGTGGAATCTAAAAAAATGGTACAAATGAACTTATTTACAAAACAGAAATAGAGTCACAGATGTAGAAAACAAGCTTATGGTTAGCAGGGGGGAAAGCAGGGTGGGGGGTGGGAGTGGATACATTGGGAGATTGCGATTGACATAAACACACTACTATATATAAAATAGATAACTAATAAGGACCTACTGTATAGCACAGGGAACTCTTCTCAATACTCTGTAATGACCTATATGGGAAAAGAGTGGATATATGTATGTGTATAACTGATACACTTTGCTGTACAGCAGAAACTAACACAACATTGTAAATCAACTATACCCTAATAAAAATTTAAAATATATATATATATTCTGAATTTTCAAATAAAGCAAAAGAGCTTTTTTTTAAAAAAAAAGAAATCTGGAAAACTAGTAAAAGTCAGAGAAATCTTTCATTAGGGTTTTGCTCTAACTATTATCATTATTTTTAGGGTTTTTAACTTTCAGATGTCAGGTGTTCTTTAGCCCAGCAGTCTTGTTTTCTGTAGTTGTATTAACTGCAACTGGAGAGCCACCTGGATCGTCAGTACTGCCCACCAATGCCCCTCAGGTTGTAGGTGTGAAGTAGTTCATGTACCCTCAAATCACATAGTAACTTGGACTCCCATAAATTCCTATCTTATACCTTCCATCTTCCTAATTAATTTCCATTTATTCTTCAAGGCCCAGCCCGAATGCTTCCTCTCTCGAAGCCTAACTTGACACTACCCTACCAGAATCAGTCACCTCTGTGTTCTCATAGCTCTTTGCCCATCTCTGTTCTTCATACTTTTTCCATAGTGTTTATGGTCCTTTGCTAGACTGTGAGCTTACCAGTGAGAGGAAAATAGAACATATGCTTGGCATATACTAAGATTCAGTAAATGCTTGTAGACTGAATAATGTTTCATGTGGTATCTTTATTCATAAATTTTCACTAAAACTTAAAGTGTCACTGGGTGGCTCACGTTTTAGATAATACATTTCACATTTGGGTAAATGAAGTGCTAAGTCATTTTTTTTTTTTTTTTTTTGCAGTACGCGGGCCTCCCACTGTTGTGGCCTCTCCCATTGCGGAGCACAGGCTCCGGACGCGCAGGCTCAGTGGCCATGGCTCACGGGTCCCAGCCGCTCCGCGGCATGTGGGGTCTTCCCGGACCGGGGCACGAATCCATGTCCCCTGCATCGGCAGGCGGACTCCCAACCACTGCGCCACCAAGGAAGCCCTGTGCTAAGTCATTTTGACGCTAGTCAAAACAAGAAGATGTTGGCAACAGAACTTACACGTTGTTTCCTTTGCTTTGGTGATTTTGTGAAACCTAAGCTATAATACTTGGTGCAGAGCCTTGCGCAATTTTGATGGATGTATATTTCAAAGCTACTCATATAAGTAACTCAAAGTCATCCCTGATGCTAAGATGGCGAACTACTTCCTTTTTCAGGAATCAGTCATAACTTCAACAGCCATAATCAACCAGCCCCATCCGCTGTTATATATTTTGGCATCCCCTCAGTGTCTACAAGTTTTGGTGAGCAGCAAGATGGCAACACACAGCAACATGACGAAGAGCCTGGTGAATACAGTTGGAACCACAGAGACTCCTCTTTGGGTAAGATGTTCAGACCTATTATTGGAGTCTACATAGAGATAAAATACAATACAAAACCCAACAGTGTTTTCCAAAGAACACATGTAATTTACAATCTTATTTATCCATGCTCCGTCAGGACTTCTAAATGTCTACTAAAAATAGTAGCTCACATTTCTTGAGTGCTTACTATGTGCCGCTCTTGTAAGCACTTTACAGGCATACTCTTATGGATGTAACAAATGCAATACATATTTGATACTCACTACAAATCAGGCATGAGCTGGATTCCTGGTCTTCTCTGGGAAATCTCAGAATATTGAGGAGTCTTGGCTGGCTGTACTCTCCTTTTGAAACAAATAAAACAAAAAAATCTCCAACCAGATCTACTCAGAATAGAGATTTTTTTTTTTTAATGAGAAAGAAGGTATATAAATTAAGGGTATATTTTCACTGTTATTTTAATCATGATGTTGCTTGTCCTTGAGGAAACAGAGTGTTACTTTAGACACTTCAAGTATTCAGGATTCCTTTGTCTTTCTGCGTTCGGCTGGAAGGTATGGGCACCATTCGACTTCTTTTTTTATCTGTAGGAAAGAAACAAATCTATATCCATTTGATGGAGGTATCCGTCCACAGAACAAATGGATCTGATCTTGCGGTAAGAGTGGAGTGAATTGCTTACCTACTTCCTAGAGATGCGTAAGCCTCACTTTGAAGAGCACTAATTAGAATACTTGTATAAATAATTTGCTTAAAGGGATTTGGAAAAATAGAAACAATTCAAGTTCCAAAGGCACTCTTTTCTCACGTTAATGACTGAAGCGAATGTGACGGAGGAGCTAAGATTTACGTGGCATCAGGGCAGCAGCAACAGGCATCAAAAAGCAAGACTCTGGGCTTCCGTGGTGGTGCAGTGGTTGAGAGTCCGCCTGCCGATGCAGGGGACACGGGTTCGTGCCCCAGTCCTGGAAGATCCCACATGCCGCGGAGCGGCTGGGCCCGTGAGCCATGGCCGCTGAGCCTGTGCGTCCGGAGCCTGTGCTCCGCAACGGGAGAGGCCACAGCAGTGAGAGGCCCGCGTACCGCAAAAAAAAAAAAAAAAAAAAAAAAGCAAGATTCTGAGATGTTACCACAAGACGATGTAACCACTCCAAACACAATCCACGTCCAAGAAAAAATGTACAAAACCCAGAAATCTTAACAACATTTTAGGCATTCAATATTTCACACTGCTGCCTCTATAAAATTTAAGATTTGGTTAAAGGAGGACCGTAACATTACAGCACACAACTGTGAGCGCTGTTCATTTAAACGGTTCCAAGCACGAACCTCTCTGTAGTCTTTTTTAGTTTGTAAACAGCAGAAAGAACTGAACGTCTAATTTTTGAAATTCTTCTGGCTTTTCTTTTTGACCTTTGGTATTTGTATGTATTGACGATCTCTAAACCATTGTACAAAAACACCTTGAAGTGTCAAGCTTTAAAAATGAATCTTCTTTTCTCTTTCTCCTGTGCAGCTTGGATTATCTTGGCCTTGTCAAAATGCATTCTCTAGTTAGAGGTTAGAAATATTTCCCTCCTGGCTCCAGAGTATTGATTTTCTTCAACACTCAGCTCTGTCAGTCAGCCGGAGGGGTGAAAGGTGAAAGTTCACCCAGCACTGCTTGGCTTTACCTTCCTATTAATGTCATGCCCTTTCCACATTTGATCAGTTTATGTGATCACCAATCATAAAGAACTGTTACTGCCCCTGTTTTCCCTATAAGGATACATTCAAGATATCAGGAGATGTTAAAACACTTCCTGGGATGGACAGGAGGCCTTTGAATAGGGCCAGTGATGTTGTAGTCAACTCCTTTAATGCTTGTCTATCTCTTAAAGGAAACTGTATTGTTACATGATGATTGACTCAATTTAATTCTTATCTGAAAATTAAAGAGAACTACATTCACCACTTACATGACTAACCCTCTGTGAGCGATGATGACCTATTTTGTTACTCTTGCTTTTTCTGAAAACCAATTATATACCCTTTTCCTCAGGGATTCAAATTCAACTCCAAACGGAGTATTAAATGAAATTAATTTAATGATGTCAGCCCAGCCCCCCACCCCAGGGCAGTCAAGCCGTGTCATCAAATCTGACAAGATACAATTTGGTACAATTAACAGTCTATTTAGAAGCAATTTAAGGTGGAGATAAAGCAACAGGCACGCAATTCCCTTGCCCAAACCACAGAGGGTGCTGTTGGGTCTTGGTAGGAGTGTGGTTCTCACTTCCACAGCTGGGAGAGAGATTCCTTTACTGCTCTGCTCTCCTTTGTGGACAAGTTTGCCTTTCCTGAAGCTAGCTCTCCAGGGAAATGAATAATCAGACAGAAATAGCAGGCTTAATTTGGTCCCAAAATTGGGAGAAAGCATATGGATCTCAACTGAGAACGTTTAAGAGTGAACAATGTTTTTAATGAGAAAAACAATCTTCAGTACAATTCAGTTTTATTTAACACACGTAAGTACACAGGACATTCAGCACATATAGAATCAGTTAAGTGGAGTCATCAAGAAATGCCTTGAGAGGCAGACATCTTACGTCACGTGCTGTACACAGTGAGTTCAATCATTACATTTTCATACAGGTATCACATCATCTTTCACTTGTAAATTACCAATGAAGCCACATATGTCTCTACGTTTACAAGGACAGGTCCAAATACAGTGCCAACAAGATCAATAAGACACCAAAAGCGTACACTGGGATGACAAGGTAAAGTTTACCTCAGTGCTGAGAAAATCTGAGCTGTGATGAAGTTTGCAA
The DNA here is from genome assembly GCF_005190385.1 of Monodon monoceros. Lineage (NCBI taxonomy): Eukaryota > Metazoa > Chordata > Mammalia > Artiodactyla > Monodontidae > Monodon > Monodon monoceros. The sequence continues at coordinate 17,081,189 of NW_021703765.1, forward strand.
CTGTGGTTGTCAAAACAGCCAAGGAGAGGTTGGTGTGAACAAGAATGCAGATGTTGGTTTAGCAGTTAGAGGTGTCTGTCTCACCATCAGATACCATCCATCCCAGAGTTTTACAACTGTGATGTTCTAGGGGCCAACAGTTTTGGCTGTCTGTGCAGCCAGGCTGTGTGGCCAGCTGGCCGAGGCCCACTGCCCAGGTATTTGGCTCCTAGGGCCCTCACAGCTTTGTTCTAACCCTCCATGGGGTGTGCCGTCCATGCTTTGGGGTGGCCTGCCCACAGCCTCACACCTTCCTCCGGATGCCCTGAACATTCTGTTTAAAAAAAAAAATCTCTAAGGTATACTTTTACGCTTCATCATTCCAAAGCAGCTTTGTAGTCTAGAATAAATGAATCCCCATTTCAGTTCATAAAGTGAACACGTGCTACATACTCGCACTGAAGACTCGGGAAACCACTGGAAAAACCAAGAGCACCTCTTGTTCTCCTCAGGTTTCTCTATCCATATCGGGCACAACAGCATGTTCACCAAACAAAGCAAGTCTACGCTGTATAGTTCTTAGTTTCCTCCTGGGAAGCTACATACATAACCTTTATAAATACGATGTACATGCATATGGCATAAATTCACTTTTTAAGAATACCTAAAGTCTAAAACCAAGGTATAGGATGGGTTTGCCATCACTAGAAATGACAAACTTCATGTCGACATGAAAGAGATGTTCTCGTGGTCTTAATTTCCTAACACGTTCTTTAGAAATCTGTTTCAATAAAATAACAGATGTATTTGTTCCTGGACTGTGATCCTACTTTTTTTGTATATTATATAAACGCTGACAATCTATGCTTTTTAAATTAGACACTCCCGTTAGCATTTTGGTTGCTTTGTAAACTTCACGTATTTTTTCTGAATTTAATAAATCATTTTCTATTTTTGTGTTTAATAAACCATTTTGCCCAATTAACCGACCAATCAACAACCAACCAACCAACCAAATCCCCAACTATATAGAGAGCAAGGTTTATTAGGAGCGAGTCATCCAAAATATTATTTTACAGATTTTTTTTTTCCATTACTGTGAGGAAGAACCAGCATAATCTGACATAAGGAGAAGAAAATGAACGAGTTAAAGCTTACTTGGAAGTGTGACGAACACCCTACTGCAATGGTCGGGTAGATTCGGAAAGATTGAGAGCCTCCACATTTGTGCACAGAGTCAGCCCTCCATGTACTCTGCCATTTTATATCAGGGACTTGAGTATATGTGAACTTTGGTACCCTCGGGGGTCCCGGAACCAATCCTCCGCGGATACGGAGGATGACTGCATGCTCCTGAATGCTTGTGCCGTAGTTAATAACTTTCTAGGATACTTGTTTCAAAGAAATGCTGTCTTAGCTTTCCTTTAACTGATCAGTAGTAGTTTGAAGGCTGAATTGTAACTATTACACGATAGCTGACTTACGGGAACTGCAGGTCTGTGAGTTTCTGGAAGGAAGGGGTAAGCTCTTTCTTAAAAAGATCTGTAGCCAAGGAATCTTCTTTTCAGGTATACGCTATACTTTCAAGCTTGGTTCTTTATTACAAAAGTCCATTTAAGAGATTATAGTGACTGGATAATTATATTAACTAGATCATAAGTAGTGATCATTTTGATTTTGAGCTACTAAATACAGTATCACTTAAGCGGGATATGAGCATTTTAGAAGGCTAGGTGTCTGGGAAACTGCAGTCTCCACAAGGAAAATTTGTGTGTGTGTGTATTTTCTCATTAATCTCCAATCGGTTAGGTGTTAATAAAGAAGGTAGTGGCTAAACCCTAGGAAATTGGATTGAGTAATTGCCTAGCAATCTCCCGGAGGAAAAAAACCCACGTAAACACAGAATCTTTCTGGTAAACAACAGCACGTTTTAGGAAATCCAAAGGAAAATGGTATCAATAATTAGGACTGCCACATGACCTCAAAACCCAATGTCAGAACAACCAGCTTCCAACAGCATTCAGAGGTGGGCTTTAGCGTGAGGAAACTGCTGATCCGGGCTGGCAGTGCAATCACAGTGGTTATTGATTTCCGGGCTTTTGGTGCACCGAGCAACGGGACTGCTGGCTGCCCCTCCCTCTGCGGCGGTGAGAAACGACCTGGGGACCGGACGGCCACTTCCTGCGGAGCGATGTGTGCATGCCTCAGTCAATAGGTGGCACGAGCAGGAGTCTGCCCCCGGGGACCATGCGGAGGGACACAGACCCGGCTGTGCCCCCCATGACCCCGGCGGGGGTGGGCACTGAGGAAGGACGGGACTCTGGGCTTGGAGACCTGGGAGAACGGGGACGCAGACACGAGCCCTAGACCATGAAGCGGTGCTCCTTGCCGTCGTGGGCCATGAGGATGACGTTGCGGTTGGAGGTCCAGATGAGCCGGGCCAGCCTGAGGGCATTGTGGGAGCCGGGGGACGCCGGCTGCACGGGGGGCACCTGGTAGGTCTTAATACAGCGCAGCTGGGGCGCCGAGTTCAGCATGCCGATGCTCCCCAACAGGGAGGTGTTCATCTGGAGGGACACGGGGACAGGAGAGCACACGTGTCACTGCAGGAACCGCTTCCCTTTCCCCGCCACAGAGAGGGGTTCGAGGGACACACCCTTGCGGTCACTTTCTCCTCCATCATGAGGCTTCACGGTCATCTAAGAGTCTATTGTTAACCTCTAAAGGGCTCCTTTCAGTGTATTTGAAATTGTTCTGATGCTGTTACAGCAAATGCGTAAACCCGCAGAAATTTTACCTGGTGGGTAGAACTGGACAGCAGGAAAGCCCATCCATCTTTAAGAAGGCGGCTAAATGACACATGTTAATAAAACGGTCCAATCAGACAATATTTGGAAGCAGTGGGTATTTCAAATGGCAGACTTCTCTGTTCTTTAGTAATGGTGCTCACTGCATCCCCTGAAGAATGAGCCCCCAAAGGCAAGTCTGGGGACTTAGAATTAGTTTGAGAAAATGAAGCAAAGTTAAGCAGTAGACAGAGTAATAGGTGACCAGATCAAAGCTCAAAACTTACCCCCCTTCTCCAGTCCACCTACCACACCTTCCCTCCTCACCTGCTTTTTAAAAACTCCAAACTCTGGAAAGCTCTAGCTTATTTTGAAGGAAAAAGCAAGAATCAACGGCCTCTCAACCCTGCATGTGTGGCCCACTGTTCTGCGGCCACGCTAAAGAGAGCACACTCTTAACACTTTATTGGCAGGAGGTTTTAATCGGCTGGTGATTTCTGCTTTTTGGGCAGCCTTTCTGGCTTTGACTTGAGTCTTAAGTTCTCTTAATTCGTTCACGTAAATGGAAAATAACATGGAAATTATGGCTCATGAACAACTATGCATTCATGTCGAAGTGCTAAATGCTGAATGGCCGTTATCTAAGTGAACTGTCATCTGAGCGACTGAGTCTGAAGAATCCTTTAGATTCTAAATATTACTTAACATTTTTTCAATATTCATCTTTTGTGCTATTACATATCACGTGGCAAGCACACTGACCATCAGGAAAGAGGGCTTGGAAATAATATTTTTCTTTGCACTAATTTTCATGTCCAATTCTTCTCTCCAGCAGTACCTCCACCTGAATGTACGTGATTCTAGGGACTTGCTTCAAGCATGCAGATTATGCTCCAATGTGTACACACGGTTGACACAGGAAACCTTGGCACGTCCTAGGACATTTAAGGTGTGTTATTGCTGATATCATGCTCTGCATTTGGATCAGTGCAAAATATTTAAGCCATTCCTTTCCTGGCCCTTCTCAGAAGCAGGATGGTGTCAGGGGGTGTAAATCATGGCATCTCTGGCAGGACACGTGCAGGCTCCACTGACATTTTCACAATTTAAATCATCTTGAGTAATAACCCTTTTAAGATGACTAATGTTACTGATTTTCCTGCATTAATAATAGTGCCGAACACAACACAGAGGTGAAAAAAAATCACTAGTGTACGAGGTCACATTTTAAAACCAAATGTATGATTATCATTAACTCTTTCTGTTAAAGTGCAGTTAACATGTAAAGCCAGGCAGTACCTTACCGTCATCCTCTAAGAACCTCTTTCCTTGCGTCCTTCCCTCCTTTTTCCAAAAACTCCATAAAAGATAAAAATCAGGGCCTTATTGCTTTCTGGAGGTTCCCAAACAGCTTAAATATAAATAATGATGGCGAGCTTGATTTGCTAGTTCTCACTTGTACAAAGAGTAACAGTACATCATTATTTAGTCCTCTTACAGAGCAGATCCAAATGATGCAGAAAATTGCCGGTTAAAATGAACTGGCATCAACAGGCACACTGTGCTTTTTAAAAATCTAATTTCTCAGTTGATAAATAACTACAAAGTATTTTTCATTCTTTATGGATTTTCTATGAAAATGTGTATGAAGCTTGATTTCTGCTGGTGGCTCAAAAAGCTAGGGGCATCCGATAGGCTCAGACACATCCTTATTTTTAAGTCCTTCCTTCAAATTTAGCCACGTACAAGAAGTGGGCTGAAGGCTCAAGTGGGCAGGGAGAGAACATCTTATTGGAATGTGACAGGCGGAAAGATTTCCCAAAAAGTTCCATTATTATAGCTGGGCTCTCCTTGCAAGTTGAATCATCCGTCAAATGACTGATAAATGCTTTGTTAGGGTCAAACAGCCTTCCTGCCTCAGAACAGGGCTATGTGAAATTCTACACAGTACATAACGATTATGGTAGAAAACAGATGGAAAGACAAAGACTCTCATGTTAAGTATAATTTGTTGTTCCTCAGACCATCCTTTTCCTATGATCTCTTCAAATAAGAGATAAATCTGTAAGACCAGTAAGGGTGGGTTTTGATTTTTCCAGTAAGCTCCATCGAAGAACTCTCACCAAAACAACTAGCCATTTTGTTATTCGATATTCATATTTGATCAGAGACTGGCTACAAATTTACTGGCATAAGTAAAGGCAATCTGAGTCCTGCATGAATGAAAAATACATGGAATTATGATATTTGGTCACATTAGCTTTTTTCTTCACTACCAAGATAATAAATACTCATCGTGGAAAATTCAAATGATAAAGAGAAGTATAAAAAAGAAAGCAAAAATCCTCTGAAATATCATTTCCCAGAGACAATCACTAACCTTTTGGTAAACCTCTTCCCAGATCTCCAAGCCTATATCCACATAAGGAGAAGCAGGTTTAAGGAGTTTTACATAAACAGGCTCATATTAAAAGGCAGTTGCACACTCCGCTTTTTTCATTCAACAGAACGTTGAGGGCAATCTTTTCACGTTAACGACTATAGATTTACATCATCCTTTTAAAATGGCTGAGTAGTATTCTGTTGTATGATGGAATAAAGAAAACTAAATGAAACCAATATCCATCTAATTTATTATTAGCATTCCTGGAAGAGGATACTTAATTGCTGGAGGGTGGTGGTAAAATTCAGGTGAGAGAATGATGGTTGTATTTCATTTCTAAACTCTCCTGGCTCAAATACCAATGGATACACTGAAGTGAAATATTCAAATAGTAGGAATATGTTGTTGGAGAATCAAAGGGCTTGAAAGATTGCCAAATTACATCATTTAGCGGCTGAGTATGTAAACGAACTAACGGCCACCATGGCTTTTTCCTTCCCTTTAAAAATAACGCTTCACAAGACCAGTTCTGAGAAGATTATTTTCTGAACACACAGACATACATACAGATGTAATTCATCAAAACAGGAAGTGTTTTAATGCTATTCTCAGTGTAAGTGATGTTGCACCCAAACCTTTTACTAAATCTCACTTGAGTAATTATCCAACCAGTAATTCTCATTAACACTCATTTCTCAGCAAAGATTTTAATAGCTGATGGCTTTTGTAAGGCTCTCTATATAATAAGGCTTCATTAAGTTTTCAAAATATATTGCAGTACATTTACTGGAATCATATAAAAGTATTATCATACATCATTAGACCTAAACAATATGTATATAAATAAATCAGCCAAGCCCATTTGGGGAGAGCCACGGTAGATCTAACACTGCTTTTTGGACTCCCTTTAATTCAAATAAAAACCCACTATACTTCTGGAAGAGGTTTTATTGTATTTTCTTGAGAAAGTTGAAATGATATTTCTGTGTCTTCCACTTAAATTTGAAGACCAAGCTGGGTATAATTTAAGCAGGGAAGAAATGGGCCACATTTTAAATTCTGACATTGGGTTTAGAGGCAAGAAAGACCTGGGTGTTGCCTGAGTTGCTTGGGTGCTCTGTCTGCTGAACACCCACCCCTGCAAGTAACACAAGGTGCCCCTGGAGAAGAGAGTGCAGACGAAGGAAAGGAGCTGGGCAGAGCCGCGTGGACAGATGCGCAGGGTTAACTGCACTTGGCGAAGCCCGGAGGCAACAGCAGGAGCCTGGAGGACAGAAAGAGGTGCTTCAAAAAGACAGCATCTAAGGAACGATCTTGATCTCCGGGGTGAGGAAGATGCTAACGATAATTCCATCAATGAGCCGGGCAGCAACTCTGATAAACATAGAAAAAGATTCAAGGAAGGGATGAACATATCCAAATAGGTCTCTGAAGACCTAGATAAGGGGGAAAAGGTTTACCACTTAGACATTCAGGAAAATACTGGGGAAAGTTTCACATCTGGCCAATGTAGGAGGTATCCCTTTACATAAGGAAGTATATTTTCTTAGCAGGAAGAAAAATTGAACAACGAAAAAGAAGAGATCTGGTTTTGTTTATTCCCAAGAATAAAGCATGGGGCGAACACAAGCTCCTGGAAAGCAGGGACCCGAGACTGCTTGGTTCCATGTCCCTAAAGCTAGGCTGGCACCCAGCGCTTCCACACCAGATACATGCCAAATGAAGGGAGTTTCACATGGACACTCCTCTGAGATTTCAAGAGAACAGGAAATTCAGGAAAATGTGTATCAAAGTACAGTCGGGGCCACAGACACCACTGGGTTGGCAGAAAAGAACAGTTGGTAGAGACACTATCTACAGGACCAATGTTGCAAGAGTTGTTTATGGACTTGCTGTGGGATTTCAGTGGGATAAAATACGAGTCCTGGGGTTACCCGCTAGGAAAAATGAAGACTCGGTGACATCTCTAAAGAAAAGTTTAATATGAGCCAATTAAGATGCTGGAGATATATTCTGGAAGAAAGGATAATAAGAAAACAGACTGGAAAACTAAATTAGAGGAAAAGTAGAAAAAGCTAGGACAGATCTGGAAGCTGTCATGCTTCAGTAGCATGTGGTTAATTAAGCAATTTATTGTATCTGTTTTACATTACATTAGCTATTGGGTTTTTAAAAATTGTCACATTGTGAAGTCTTGTTTAAACTTTTATTTGCTTTTTTAGCTTTCAAAGCAATAAACTGAATCTCATAAAACATACTTGCATCCTAGGATAGGTAACAGAATTTTATATTAACTTGTGGCGGTGGGGGAGTTGGTAATGTTTAACTTTTTTGTAATTATCAGGAGTAAGGTAATTAAAAAGAAGATGGGGGGCTTCCCTGGTGGCGCAGTGGTTGAGAGTCCGCCTGCCGATGCAGGGGACACGGGTTCGTGACCCGGTCCGGGAAGATCCCACATGCCGCGGAGCGGCTGGGCCCGTGAGCCATGGCCGCTGAGCCTGCGCGTCCGGAGCCTGTGCTCCGCAACGGGAGAGGCCACAGCAGTGAGAGGCCCACGTACTGAAAAAAAAAAAAAAAAAAAAAAAAAGAGGATGCGATGGAGGTTAATCACTGAGGATGAAACAAGTTCTATTATAAAACTCAGTTGCTCCAATTAATATTCACTGTAATCATAATGGCACAGAGCTGTCCTCATGTACCGCCCGTCAGTGATACTCAGATTTTTGAAAATGTTTTAATAGCTTGGAAATGAAGAGCATTATGTGGAAATTCAGAAAGCCAACGCAAATGAGGTAATACAAATGGGGCATGGAGTTAATACGAGGCTGCCCTTTCCCCTATGCCCTGTTGGCGTTGTCTGGATGCCTTGTGTAAATTAACAGCCTGAGCAGTGCTCCGTGCCCCAATTCCTTTCGGGCCAGGCCCTCACTTACATCTGAATGATGCCTACCTCTCTCCAAACACCCACCCCTCCCTACCCTGAATGCCTGGCCCTTCCTTGATGTCACCATGTCTCAGCTCAGGTGTTGCTGCCTCTGTGAAGCCGGCCCACAACCTTACTCCCAGGTTCCCCCTGTACTGTAGTTACTTGCTGATTTACTTGTGTCTCCCTCAGACTGAAAGCTTGGTGAGAGCAGACCCCCTCCTTCCAGGTTGCTAATTGTATTCTCAGTAGCCCCTGCGTGCTGGCAGCTGGCACACAACCAGCAAGCAGTAAGTACTTGATATCTGTTGAAAGAAGGGAGGGAGGGCACAAGGGAGCCTTTCCCAGCAAAAGCGGATCATGCACCACACGTCAAGACCCTGCAGCATGTTCACTTACCTGCCAGAAGGAAATGTGGCTGTCTGTGTTTGAGTAGGTGGCAAGATATCGTCCATCAGGAGCAAAGGCCACGGCAGTGATGGGTCCCTTGTGACCATGGATTGTCTGAAATAGAATTCAGAGTCATTCATCGTATGCACTGCACAGAGCTGCTACGTATACGGATGCAAATACATTCAATGCTGAAAAAGTTATGTCATGGCTATTAGAAACCATTATGTTCTTTACTTCAAAATTTAGGTTAGAAAAAGAGGAAAAGCAACCAAAGTTCTCTCACTGATACATCCAGGGGCTTTGACCTTGCTCTGAGAGGTCCACCTGTCTCCTACTTGGGAGGACAGCACGAGTCCGAAGGAAAAGCATATATTAACGGGCAAACCGATGTGTTAATTCATTTATGTCCATGAGAGGGAAGAATTTTACAATTAATTAGGAAGGTGAAAAACCGATCACCAAATCTACCCAGGAACTTCATCTGAAATGAAAACCAATCAAAGCTGTGGCATAACATCCCCGTTCTGGAAGGAGTCAAAAACTATAATTTCAACCCCTTAATAATTATACATCTTTCACATTTTATGCTTCATTTCCCACCAATAGCACTGTGTTTAAATGCATGTGGCCACAATTAGTACACATACATACACGCATGAATTGGAGGTTTGAGCACACATATAAGTTAAATGCTATTAAAAACAAGTTAACAGGGATAATTCTGAGCCTTTGTCAAATAGCTATCATTGATTTAACCATGAATAAAAAAAAAAGGATGTTGTATTTTAGACGCGGTCTTTGATAAAAGGTCTTTACTAAGAAAAAATTACACTCACGTTTAATGATATTAATAGTTACCGAAAAGACTGGAATACTTAGCAAATTAGCATAATACTGTATTGTTTCTACACAAACTATTAAAGACCGTATCTCTACCACACGAAGCAATATTCAGTCTGCTTACAACGGGAGGTTGGTCTCCCCTCTTGGTTTAGGAAAGAATGGGGAAAGGTGTTCCCTTAAACTAAGGCAATGCTAGGAAGGGTTGTTTCCATCTGCTGTTTCTTGATGACGAACTGTGAGCCTTGAGTCTTGGCGGGAGCTTCAAGCTCACTGCGTGATTCAGGGCCCCTCCACCTCCGCCCGGCCACACCCATACTGTAAATTTCAGTAAGACACTTCTCACAATTCATATCTGAGTGATTACAATGAGGAAGGGAGACAGGGATGGGGGTGTGGGAACGTTCCTCAGTGCTTCTTGGGTTTCGTTCTTTCCTGTCATTAGACAAGGCGCTGTGGGATCCAAAATAATGTCTGTTTTTCAACACTCAGAGAAAAAAATGTTATACTGGTAGCACTGGGCTTTGGGCTGGCAGGGGACACTGCTCTGGGTCAGACTGCCTGCCTTGCACTTGGGCTCCACTGCTTACTGTGGAAGCTGGAGCAAGTTACTTACGTCCCTTAACCTCAAGAGCACCCACGTCTATGGAGCAGAGATGACGACGATGATGCTGATAACGATATTGAGAATGATACTGATAACTCCTGCCTCAAAGAGCTTTGTGAAGATTAAATGAGTTACTACATATATAGCCCTCTGCACAATGCATGGCACATAATAAGAATTCAATGAAGATTAATATTTGTGTTACTCCTCCTTATTTAAAGATGATCAGATGAATATACTTGAAAGTTGCTAAGACAGTAGATCTTAGATGTTCTTACCGCAAAAAAGAAATGGTAGTCACATGATGGTATGGAGGTGTTAGATAACGCCAGGGTGAGTGATCATTTGCAATATATAAGTGTGTCAAATCATCACGTTGTACACCTTAAACTTACACGTTATATGTCAATTATATCTCAATAAAGCTGAAAAAAAACATGACCAGACAAATGTAAACAATCACAAAAATCAATTACTTGAGTATGCCATTTAATGAACCCCCCAAAAAATCATATACGAAACCAGATTATACATATATTGGGTTTGACCTGCAAAATGATTTTTAAAAACAGTTTCTGAGCCTATATTCTAATTCATTAAATATCATTTAAAATCAAGATTTCTAGCCTCTCCCGGAAAAGCCCAGGAATGCTTCCACTCTGGCAATCCTGGGCCTTTGCACGTGGCAACATGGGCCAGGCTGAGTGGAGGTGCCCTGTGGGCCTGGGCGTTTGCTCTCATGTCCCAGCCCTGACTCAAGCGGGTCTGTGTACTTAACACCCACTGCCTGACCCCCTTATTTCCTGTCTGGTCCCTCATGGCATTTAATGCAACCTTTCCACTAAAAATATTTCATTCAAAATAGTTTCTTCCATGCTCCGGGGTCCTGGTATGCATCAGAAGTGTGAGCACACTAAAAGCTCCTCTAAAAGCTTGCCCTTCTTGCAAGCCCCCCTCTCCACCAAAGCCCAGCTCCACGTAGAGGTGGATTCAACCCTCCTGCTGGAGTTAGGGCCCCTAAGTCTCAAAGCAGAATGCTAAGCCTATCTCCTTCAGATTAGCATCCCTCCTTAATCGGCAAGCAGAATGTGCTTCAGATAAGAAGAGAGCGCAAGAGTGAGCAGGCTGTAACCCAGAAGGTCCCAAAGGATGTACCAACCCAGTGATCTCCTTAACATACCCCTCCGTGAGGTTGGCTAAGGTGGCCCTGTAGTAAAGGCAGAAAGCCAAGCACACAGGCTCCTAATATTCCATATTATATCTTCATCCTTTATAGTGTTTGGAACGTCCACTTGAATATTTCCGTGTCAGCTGAAGACACTCTTCATTATGTTATCTAGTGTCTCTAATAGAAGATCCTGTGAATTAAGTTCATCTTGGAATTTTCTGCCAGGAAAATGTTGATCTTTCCAGATAAATTTTGTTGGTTTCTTTTATCATGAAAAGATAATTACACAATCTCACACGAGCCTGCTTTCCTGCCAGGAAACTCAGAACTATATTTATGCTCAGTTTAGGCATCTAGTAATAAATACTTCTTCCTCATTTCACTAATCACGGTCCTGTTTTCCTTCATTGTTTTTACTGTCAAGGTGAGATACTGAGTTTAATGTGTTAGTTTCTTTAAAGTCTGTTTTGAACAAAGGGGAACTATACTTTAGATCAGAACACATCAACATACACACACACACACACACACACACACACACACACACACACACACACACACA
>NW_021703765.1:17092839-17129070 GCF_005190385.1 Monodon monoceros
ACACACACACACACACACACACACACACACACACACACACACACACAGTGTGATACTGCGAGGTGCCCCACAGGCTGTCTTTCAAAGCAACATAGAGAAAAACCACAGGGTACTGACTGCAGTGTCAGCTGATAGACCTGTTGTCTCATAAGAAAGCAAGTACCACTCATGGTAGCTCAGGGAAGCTCACTATTTTAAATGGTTTGGTACATCTGGTGAGTTCATTACAGTCTCAGCCTGAGAGGTGCTTCAGTCCCCAGTGTAATGGAAATGTTGCCATTGTCTTTTGTTCAGAATCTCTGAATTTCTCTCAGATCTGCGCAGGCACCACCTGAAGTGACTTCAACCCTCTATTCTGGCATTAGATGCAGCTGTGTGTGGATCACAGTGAACTTGTAAGTGCTTTGTGATGGGGCAAACCCAATGGTTTGGGATCTTAAACCCTCAACTAGAAAGAACATTTTCCAAAACAGTGGGTTTCAAAATAAAAGGAGGTTTGGTTTACTTTTTATACGTGGATGAGTATCATATGCCTTGTTATATTTTTAGTCAAAGAAATTGCTGTCTTGAAAAGGCAGAAATGGAATATAAAGAAATTAATCTAATTCAAGAAGTGCTATGAACAATAAAAGAAATCAAGCAATTATTCCTAGCAGGAGACAGAGTGCTGAATTGTTAAACACTCTCTCCCCCTTTTTCTTATGAAAGAAAAGGAACTGAGAGGCCTCATTAATAAGAAGCAACACTTGCACTTACCCAACAGTTTTTAACAGGCACATTCAATGTGCTCGGCAAAGAGTATAATTAACCCTGTTGTACAGAGGAGGAGAGACACGGATTTCCAAAATGATTTGGTCAGCATCAATACAAATTATGACTTTCTAGAATATTCTCTAAAACTGCTCTCCCTTCCTAGAGTTCTTGCTATTCAGCTTCCAAATGTCAAATTTGAGAATTGAAACCAAGATGTAGGACTCTACTGCACCCACTTTACAGACTGAACAAGATCAAAGAGAACATCTAGTAATTTCCAGGCCTCATCACTTTTTTAAAGGGGAGGAAAAAACTCCAGCCAAACAAAATTTCCTACTTTTAACATAAATTCTGAAGAAGAGATTTCCAAATGCAGGTACAATTTTGCTATCATAAACACCATCACAAGGGAAAGACTTATAAAGGACTGACCCATGTATTTTGTATAACAGTTACTAAACTAAAAAAAAAGGACTTTGACCGAACCTTCACAGCCCCAGGGTCTGTAGGGCCTGAGAGGGAAGGGGGCCACCCTGGTCGCAGGCCTTCTTGGGGAGCAGTATGGCTGGCTCAGGAGGAAAACAGGCAGCGACAGTCTGAGGGATGACTGAAGCTGAGCTGCAGGTGTGTCCCCAGTTGGCTGCGCATGGTCTCTGAAATTTCTACAAATACAATTATGCTTTCAGTTGTGGCATTTTCCCTAGCACGTGCTCTGGCAGACAGCAAACAGGACAAACCTGCTTTCATGAGATACAAGCATGGCAGATGCCTTGAGTTTAGGGTGAGCCTGAATGAAGTGTCCATCTGTGTACAAACACAGGAAATAGCTGGAGACAGGCCAGATATACAGGGAAGTGAGTGCTTAGGAAGTGAGGATGAGCCCCGAAAAGAAAAGGAGAGGCAACAGCAAAGACCTACAAATACCTACATTTTCCTAGGGCTGGTCCTTTACTGATAACAAACAACGCAAAGTGAGGTTCAGGACACGCTCTCCTCTGTACCCGAAGCACCAACCAAACATTTGGCATCTCTTCCCAACGGCAGCCAAAGTCAGGAACAGGCGGATGAGGAAGGTGGATCAGGGTCTGATTTGCATGCCTTTCTGACATCCCAGTACAGGCTGCTGATTCCCCCGCTGACTGGTAGGGAGGGAACGGCTCAAGGCGGAGGGGAGACAAAGACATTGCTCTGACAGCTTTGTTTGTTAGGCAAGGGGGAGACTCATCAAAAAAGAGCCATTTCAAAAGAGTTGCAAAGTTAAGAATTAATTATGTTCAAGAAAAAACTACCCCTTTCCTTTCTCCGAAGCAACCAATTTGTGAAAATTGTATTATATATTTAAGGTTCACCTGCTCAAGGAAACAAATGATTTAGGCAAATGATAACACATTAAAAAAAAAGTCTCATCTATGGCCGATTAGAAGGCCCGAGTCAAATTTAATTCCCACTACGAACTAAGCCTTCTGCAGCCCTCTTGTGTGTGGGATCTTAAGGCCATATGACGTGGCCAGGAACATTGAAAGGCCACCCGTTTTCTTCCGTATGTGCACAGGGCTGCCTTAAAGCAGGCCAGATGAAAATCCATTCTGTTTTCAAATCTCTCTAGAGAAGATGCCAAACCCCCTTTCTGTGTTTAACACTGTGCTGGTCAGGAAATTTTTCCTTTTTCAAATCGAAATCCAAAATGCTACAGTGTAAGTAGGCTGCTTCCTCTGTTCTAGCCTCAGTAGAGATGGAGAACAGCTGGTCACCAATCTTAGTATGATAACCTTTTATAGTCTTGAAGGCTGTTACTGCAACTTGCTCCTTTCTTACTTATTTATTTTTTATTTTCAGGATTTAAAACAAATTCAGTGACTACCATGTAACCTTTCCTTTCAGGTCTCATTTTCCAACTCTTAAAATAATTTGTGTAGCTTTTCCTTAAACTTTCTCCAAGCTTTCAAATCATGACATCTTAGAGTTGGATGGTATCTTAAAGGTCAACCACGTCTCAAAACGTGGGATTTCAAACCGGACTGAGTGCTAGAACAGGCAACTGGCTGTCGTTATAGTTTCTCATAACACCAAGCAGGAGGCCAGGACTATGCTTATTTTATCACAAACCTGCAACCGTGGCTGGAAAAGCTGGTAAAGTTGTTGGCCTGCAGATGGCTGACGCCCCGCAGTCCTCACACCTGTGGGGAGAGGCAGGGTCCCTGAGCCCACTGCTATCATGGTAGATGAAGGAAAACTCTTTTCCTTGACCTTAAACAGAGGTTTAAAGATTAGAAGCTGCCTTGGGGAAGTAGGTGGATGGTGGCCCCATTGCTCTCATCAGGAGTCTCTCTTCCTGGGGCCCTGAAGGTTTTCACCCTCCCATGAGCTCACCTGTGCCCCCATAGAGGCAATACCCACCTACAAGTACCATAAATAGGCACTTCTTGAGGAAAGAATCATAAAACTAGGGACCCAGCTTTTTGTCACTTGGGACACAAAAGATGGAAACTAAAAGCATTGACCAAAACGGAGGTATATGGGAAATGCACTCCAAACATTCCCTAGCATTGAAAGGAGCCCAGCTTCTCTTACTGGCTGTACTATCCATGACTGTGTAAGCATATCTGCCTCGATGCCGCCCTTTGGTGGTTCTACAGTGATTCTGAACAGAGATCTGAGGGTTGAAAATGGGTTGTTCAACTCAATAATTTCTTTTCTCGATGGAGGGACAAGCCAATATTTTTTATTCACATTATGCCAACTCTATATTATAGAGTCAACCCGTTGTGGCATTTGCCAATCCAAGGGGTATCAGAATGATTCAATGAATTGAGTTATTTTCTATCACTATCTAACTGAAAAGAATATATATTCAGGGCAAAGGACAAGTAGATATGATATCATTTTAACATCTTAATGGAAAACAGATTTAAGGATAAATATAATACAGTTCGCTATCTTAAGTTGTATTATAAGATATAATGCCTCCAGTAAACAGGCTTTATTCCCTAAAAACAGCTGCAGCATTTACTGTACATTTTCAGTTACTGAAAGTTACTTAAATGTCATCTGGGAATAAACTGACTGACACTGATGAATTAAAGGAGATTTTTTTGATATCTACATACTGGTAATCCTTAAGACACAGGCAATCATTTTTGAAATTTCTTTGTGGAGGATTATAACCAACATGTGTGTGCACAACACACTTATCCAGGAATAGTAAGAATCAAAAAATGCTCAAGATTGCTTCACTATTGTAATTTAGGCATTAGTAAGAATTTCAGATTTTTAGGATACTGAGGCTTATATTTTCACTAATATCAATTATGCATTATCAAAATTAATTTAAAAAGGAAGATCTATAAATGAACAAGTAGAGAGTAACCATTTAATAGTTGATTTCCAATCTTAAAATATTGTAGCCATCATAACAGCAACCTCTACAAAAAAATATCTACTGGTCTTAGGCATTGACTCCCTTCTATTCAATTGAGGAACTTTTTCAGATTCAAATAAATTTTCCATAAGTCTCACCACTTAGTCTTTCTTCCTCTTTTTCTTGCTATAGATAATCAGGAGCTGACCACACATGTGTACCCGTATACACACACACACACACACACACACACACACACACACCCGTCTTCTGCTTTACTAGAGCAAATATTTTCAGGATGCAGTAACTAAAAAATACCCACTTCAATTATAACAACTGATGTAGTATGTTTGTGTTGTGTGTGAGACTCTTTTAAGTTAAATAATGACAACAGAAGAAAAAAATCTAGTTTAAGACATAATTCCAACCGTAACATTTTTCACATTCGTTAACATTTTAAAAGAGTCATATTTAAAGATTATTTATGGATACTCAAATACTGAATACCTATATGATTTAGATAAATGTGCTTCAGTTTCAAATAAAAAGGATAGAGAATAAATTGTTATCAACTATTCACACTGCTGGTATGAAATAATTGTAAGACATTTATTAAAGTATAACTTTCTGTAGCTTTTAAGAATATTCAAATGTTTTCTATAGATCTCAGATCCAAAGCTAAGTAATTTTTTTATCATATTTCTAATATAAATCTATTCAAACACATGATAGAAGTCTTAAAATGAACAAAGTTTTGCTTTTGTATTCTCAGACTATGAAGATTCTGATAAAAAAATTCTGTTGTTAAATATTCAAAGGATTCCTGAGAAACTGGACCAACATAAAATGGTTATATAATTTTTCAAAGAAGACAGGAGAAAATATTCTTAAAGATAATACTGTGTCACAAAAGTAAAGCCCAATTGCTTCCACTTGGAATTCCTTAGGACATGGACTGTCGTATCTCTGTGCCCTCTCAAAAGACTGCAGGCCCTTCCATAGCAGCCTTCAGCAGACATGTGTCCACATGAACCAACGGGGACAGCAATCACATTCCTGAGGAATCGTCCATCCAGATGGACCTCAGCATTTTCGTGGGTTCTGATTTGGGTTAAGGCGAACACAGAAGATGGTTTTGGCTACAGCCTTAGGACAGGGCCTTCACCCAGGTGCTCTCCCACCTCTCTTTGGCCTGGTACAGTGCCTGGTGACACAAAACTGTCTTATGCAGATTGTACTAATATGGAATTTATATTTTTCAAAATCACATTTCAAAAGGATCTAATGTTTTCATCATTCCAAAAAGAGAAGTGACTTGAAAGTGTTAACGAAACCTAAAGCATTACATAAATTTCTAAAATTCATACGTGTATTAACCGATATATTACTATATCTTCTGGCTCATATTTATTTTGGAGAATGACAGAGTACATACACTAATAGAAACACAGATTCAAGAATTTTATACTTTTATGTGTGGCTTATTAGGCTTCTTTAACTTATTAAAACAAAATCAGATTAGTCTGGAACGTAACCTAATTAATACTGACCTATATTACAAGGTCTATTTCTTTTGTTAAGTCAAGACATGCCAAATTAGAAAACTGTAAAATCATCCTCCTATCTTTGAAGTATCATTCCATATTTTTAATATTAAAATAGTAATAAAACAATAAAATATATATGTAAAATTTTTTTTCCAAATAGCAACTGAATTTTATAACATTCCCTGGCAATTACTATGGCAAAATAACACTGATACTACTTGTCAGCCCTGACTTATTCTTAGACTACCCCATCTTTATCCAGGGGATTAAAATTTGACCTTGTTGCTCTTTTGAATGGGCAAAATTTTCCGAGACACAATTTGCTTATTTGTAAAATAAGGATAACATCTTTCTTGCCTACCTCATGGGATTCAATATTTTTTGGAGAAATGTACTTTAAAATGTTTATCAAGAGCTTATTATGTTGTAAGCCCCATGTTAGATATCAGTAGAAAGATGAGACGTGGCCCCTTCCAGTGAGCCTAGGAGACTGGGACAGGTTGACAGTAAGCAACTAGTGTGTGACATACGAAATGGCATAACAGAAATGCGTGTTAGGTGCCATGGAAACACAGATGAATAAGCAGCAATTTCTGTTCAGGGGTAGATGTCAAAACAAGACACAGAAAGAAGGTGGTAGTGGGGTTGAGCTTTAAAGGAGAAGTTGGCCTGAAGGACAAGACTTGAAAGGCCCAGATCCCAGCTGATAGGTGAGGCAGACCTGTGAGAGTGAAGATGTGGGCGAGGTCCAGGCATTGTCCCTCTGCCACTGGGAGTGTCAGGGGGCAGAGGACGATGAGGAGGGACAGGTTTGGAGATGAGGGAAAAAGCTAGCTATGGCCAGGCTATAAACTGCCTTCTTCTTGTGCTAAGAAATTTGGACTTCGTTCATAGTCCCAAACTCCATAGGGAGTTTCCCAAAGTTTTTAAATAAGAGAATGGTCAGATGAGACCAGTTTTAGGAAAATTCTGGCAGAGAGAGGAGAGAAATTAGAGAAAAAGGAATGGTTGGCAGGCAAATATAGTAGGTAAATAAAGAGTTGAATGAAGAACCAGATGCAGGCAGGAAAGAGAGGTCCAACTGGGCTGGTGGTGATGCTGTTTCCTGGACAGGGAAGCATAAGAAAAAGAAAGTGCTTTTAGTGGGGATGGGAGGGGTTGGTGGGACATCATCAGGGGGAAATAATAAGCTTAGTTTGGGAGATGTAGATATTAAGGTGGAGGGCTTGAGCAGGTAGTTGGAAAAATGTCAGAAAATGAGAAAGAAAAATTTGGAGCTCAGGAAAAGATTTATGGAAGGAGAGACAGATTTGGGAGTTATTAGCACAGAGACAGACGCTGAAGGCATAGAACCTGCACTCGGCAGCGTTCCCGGCACACAGCAGTCTCTCTGTGACTATCTGTTAAATAACTGAGTGTAAGGGGCTGAGATAACCCATGAAGAGCAGAAACAGTGAACGGAGCAAAAGGATGCAGTTAAAATGACAGAGGACACTACCAGTGTAAGGCGTGGGCAGAAAAGAAAGAGCTGGTCTATTTTACAATTTGTAGACTTGAAATCTCAGTTTTTAACTAATATTTTTAAGTGACAGATTTCAAAGTTGTCCCCAGCGTACAAGTCACTTTTCAGGTAGAGAATTTTGCGATGAATCACTGCAGTTAATACCCAACAAAATTGCCTTGAAGTTTGATAACAATTTTATATTTTATTTATTTATTTATTTTATTTATTTATTTTTTGCGGTACGCGGGCCTCTCACTGCTGTGGCCTCTCCCGTTGCGGAGCACAGGCTCCGGACGCGCAGGCTCAGCGGCCATGGCTCACGGGCCCAGCCGCTCCGCGGCATGTGGGATCTTCCCGGACCAGGGCATGAACCCGTGTCCCCTGCATCGGCAGGCAGACTCTGAACCACTGCACCACCAGGGAAGCCCACAATTTTATATTTTAAATATAACTCTTTATCAAGCAGTAATCATTTAACTCAGATCAGTAAATAGTTTATTAAAAAGGCAGATTGCTAGGATCAAAAGCATATATTTGAACTTCTAATTCCAAACAGCCAATACTATTCAACTGACAAAACTGACAGTCCAATTTCGCTAATTTTAACTTTGCTTAAATTTCATCAGTTATCCACAAATTCTGATATTTCAGAAAGGTCATTATACAATAGGGTTAAGACTTCCCTGAGTATAACTATAAAAATACAAAAAAGATATGCTATTAAAAGGGAAGACAAAAAGGATTTAAAACGGAACTTGTATGCCTGTGTATGTGTGTATGCATGTATACACACACACATGTATTTGGTTGCTCACTTTGATATACAGATCCTTTTCAAAAATGAAAGGAGAAATATTTTAACCAAATTAATGATTTATAAAGACTCATATTAATGATCACAATCACCAACTTTGTTCTGATAGAAATTTCACTGATTTACTAGATTCATAAACTAGAATCAATGCAAGATATACTGGATAATTTACTACTAATTATAGTCACACAATGCATATTTAAGCAAGCACTCCCTATAGTTTGGTCAAAGAGAAGTCACTTATACAGAAAGGAAAATGAATTAAATATCCTCTTGCTGCGAAAAAGCTCTACAGGAATATCTATTTGATACCCCTAGAGTGGGAGATATGCTGGCTGAAACCTTTTTATCTTTAATGCAATCACATTGTCTAATGATAAGCCAAACTAAAAGCCCAATTCATTATGAAATTCAATATCAGGACCATCAAACTCTTTAGCACTTAATAAGCAATTAATATTTGTCAATGAAAAAATGTTTTGGTAACACAAGGTGAAAATCAATAACCCTAGCCCACTTGTTGCATTCTGTAGCACTGACAAGCTATCCAAATAACTACAGTCCTTAAGGGAAACAACTGCTTTGATGTTTTAATTTATGTTCTTCCCAAGGAAACATGAATCCTTTGAAGCTTTTTGTTTATAACTTAGAATGCACTTTGTTAGTAATCTGCTTATAATTGCCATCATGTATGTAACCCACAGATGTGTGCCTTAAAACAACACACTATGACTTATGACAAATACTATTAAAAGCATACTTAATAGTATGCACACTAATTTTATTCACTTCTGAGCAAAAGCATGTAAAACTCAAGCAATAGCCCTCCATTTAATATAATATTTTCCTTTTAGGAGTAAGTATATAAAGAAGGCAGCATGGACACATTTCTGAAGGCTTAATAGATTATATATATGAACTCTGCATTAGCAAAAATGATTTTTAATAGAAGTATGATTTTTATTTTGGAGCTTTTCTTTAAGAGAATAACGCAAAAAAAGGAAACTAAGAATTACCTGTAACGCCACCACTTTTTTTTTGAAGTACCTGTAATAAAACTGGAAACCCTACCCAACTATTCTTACTAATTAGATCTCAGGCCTCAGAAGAAACACCATGAGCCACTTGGCATACATCCTTCTAGCCTTTCTATTAGCTTGTCTTTGAAATCATAAAGTTTAGCAGTTTTTTTCTAGTATGAACAATTTGGTATTCCTCTACACTATTTTATTTTTTTAATAAAAATATTTGTTCAGAGATGAGACTTGTAGTTGTCAAATCATTTTAAATGTTAAAATTAAAATTGTGCACCATGTGGTGAGTGTATGCTCCCCCCCACACCCAAATCTGCTTCTGCTTTAAAAAACAACAAAAAAAAAGGGAAACATTATTTAACACATTTAATTGCTTGTATAGCTTGGAAAAGGTAGCGACTCACTATTTTTGTAAAACAATAAAAGGAATAAAAGGCAGGTGTGCTCTTTTAAAGGGGAGGGTTCTTGAGGACCTTCAAGATGGAGGAGGAGGTGGTGGAGATCACCTTCCTCCCCACAAATACGTCACAAATACATCTACATGTGGAACAACTCCTACAGAACACCACCTGAACTCTGGCAGAAGGCCTCAGACTTCCCAAAAGGCAAGAAACTCTCCACGTACCTGGCCGTGTGGCTGACAGGGTCTTGGTGCTCCGGCCAGGTGTCAGGTCTGAGCCTCTGAGGTGGGAGAGCCAAGTTCAGGACATTGGTCCACCAGAGACTTCCTGGGCCCTCGTAATATCAGTCGGCGAGAGCTCTCCCAGAGATCTCCGTCTCAACACTAAGACCCAGCTCCACTCAACGACCAGCAAGTTCCAGTGCTAAACACCCCAAGCCAAACAACTAGCAAGACAGGAACACAACCCCGCCCATTAGCAGAGAGGCTGCCTAAAATCGTAATAAGTTAACAGACACCGCAAAACACACCACCGGACACGGTCTCGCCCACTAGAAAGACAAGATCCAGCCTCAACCACCAGAACACAGGCACCAGTCTCCTCCACCAGGAAGCCTGCACAACCCGCTGAACAAACCTTAACCACTGGGGGCAGACATCAAAAACAAAGGGAACTAAGAACCTGCAGCCTGTGAAAAGCAGACCCCAAACACAGTAAGTTAAGTGAAATGAGAAGACAGAGAAATATGCAGCAGATGAAGGAGCAAGGTAAAAACCAACCAGACCAAACAAATGAAGAGGAAATAGGCAGTCTACCTGAAAAAGAAATCAGAGTAATGGTAGTAAAGATGATCCAAAATCTTGGAAATAGAATGGACAAAATACAAGAAACGTTTAACAAGGACCTAGAAGAACTAAAGAGCAAACAAACGATGAACAACACAATAAATGAAGTTAAAAATTCTCTAGAGGGAATCAATAGCAGAATAACTGAGGCAGAAGAACAGATAAGTGGCCTGGTAGACAAAATAGTGGAAATAACTACTGCAGAGCAGAATAAAGAAAAAAGAATGAAAAGAACTGAGGACAGTCTCAGAGACCTCTGGAACAACATTAAACACACCAACATTTGAATTATAGGGGTCCCAGAAGAAGGAGAGAAAAAGAAAGGGTCTGAGAAAATATTTGAAGAGATTACAGTTGAAAACTTCCCTAATACGGGAAAGGAAATAATCAACTCCAGGAAGCACAGAAAGTCCCATACAGGAAAAACCTAAGGAGAAACATGCCAAGACACATATTAATCAAACTATCAAAAATTAAATACAAAGAACAAATATTAAAAGCAGCAAGGGAAAAGCACCAAATAATATACACAGGAATCCCCATAAGGTTAACAGCTGATTTCTCAGCAGAAACTCTGCAAGCCAGAAGGGTGAGGCAGGACATATTTAAAGTGATGAAAGGCAAAAACCAACAACCAAGATTACTCTACCCAGCAAGATTCTCATTCAGATTTGATGGAGAAATTAAAACCTTTACAGACAAGCAAAAGCTAAGAGAATTCAGCAGCACCAAACCAGCTTTACAACAAATACTAAAGGAACTTCTCTAGGCAGGAAACACAAGAGAAGGAAAAGACCTACAATAACAAACCCCCCAAAATTAAGAAGATGGTAATAGGAACATGCATATCAATAATTACCTTACATGTAAATGGATTAAATGCTCCAACCAAAAGACACAGACTGGCTGGATGGATACAAAAACAAGACCCATATATATGCTGTCTACAAGAGACCCACTTCAGAGCCAGGGACACATACAGACTGAGAGTGAGGGGATGGAAAAAGATATTCCATGCAAATGGAAATCAAAAGAAAGCTGGAGTAGCAATTCTAATATCAGACAAAATAGACTTTAAAATAAAGACTATTACAAGAGACAAAGAAGTACACAACATAACGATTAAAGGATCCATCCAAGAAGAAGATATAACAATTGTAAATATTTATGCACCCAACACAGGAGCACCTCAATACATAAGGCGAATGCTAACAGCCATAAAAGGGGAAATCGACAGTAACACAATCATAGTGGGGGACTTTAACACCCCACTTTCACCAATGGACAGATCATCCAAAATGAAAATAAATAAGGAAATACAAGCTTTAAATGAAACATTAAACAAGATGGACTTAATTGATATTTATAGGACATTCCATCCAAAAACAACAGAATACACTTTCTTCTCAAGTGCTCATGGAATATTCTCCAGGATACATCATATCTTGGGTCACAAATCAAGCCTTGGTAAATTTAAGAAAATTGAAATTGTATCAAGTATCTTTTCTGACCACAACGCTATGAGATTAGATATCAATTACAGGAAAGAAACTGTAAAAAATACAAACACATGGAGGCTAAACAATAAGCTACTAAATAACCAAGAGATCGCTGAAGAAATCAAAGAGGAAATAAAAAAATACCTAGAAAAGAATGACAATGAAAACACGATGACCCGCAACCTATGGGATACAGCAAAAGCAGGTCTAAGAGGGAACTTTATAGCAATAGAATCCTACCTCAAGAAACGAGAGATATGTCAAATAAACAACCTAACCTTACACCTAAAGCAATTAGAGAAAGAAGAACAAAAAAACCCCCCAAAGTTAGCAGCAGGAAAGAAATCATAAAGATCAGATCAGAAATAAATGAAAAAGAAATGAAGGAAATGATAGCAAAGATCAGTAAAGCTAAAAGCTGGTTCTTTGAGAAGATAAACAAAATTGATAAACCATTAGCCAGACTCATGAAGATAAAAAGGGAGAAGACTCAAATCAACAGAATTCGAAAGGAAAAAGGAGAAAAAACAACTGACACTGCAGAAACATAAAGGATCATGAGAGATTACACAAGCAACTCTAAGCCAATAAAATGGACAACCTGGAAGAAACAGACACATTCTTAGAAAAGCACAACATTCCGTGACTGAACCAGGAAGAAATAGAAAATATAAACAGACCAATCACAAGCACTGACATTGAGATTGAGATTAAAAATCTTCCAACAAACAAAAGCCCAGGACCAGATGGCTTCACAGGCGAATTCAATCAAACATTAGAGAAGAGCTAACACCTATCCTTCTCAAACTCTTCCAAAATAAAGCAGAGGGAGGAACACACCCAAACTCATTCTACGAGGCCACCATCACCGTGATACCAAAACCAGACAAAAAGTCACAAGAAAAGAAAACTACAGGCCAATATCACTGATGAACATAGATGCAAAAATCCTCAACAAAATACTAGCAAACAGAATTCAACAGCACATTAAAAGGATCATAAACCATGATCAAGTGGGGTTTATCCCAGGAATGCAAGAATTCTTCAATATACACAAGTCAATCAATGTGATACACCATATTAACAAATTGAAGGAGAAAAACCATATCATCATCTCAACAGACGCAAAAAAAGCTTTCGACAAAATTCAACACCTATTTATGATAAAAACCCTCCAGAACCTAGTCATAGAGGGAACTTACCTCAACATAATGAAGGCTATACATGACAAACCCACAGCTAACATCGTTCTCAATGGTAAAAAGCTGAAACCATTTCCACTAAGATCAGGAACAAGACAAGGTTGCCGACTCTCACCACTATTATTCAACATAGTTTTGGAAGTTTTAGCCCCAGCAGTCAGAGAAGAAAGAGAAAGAAAAGGAATCCATATCGGAAAAGAAGAGGTAAAGCTGTCACTGTTTGCAGATGACATGATACTATACATAGAGAATCCTAAAGATGCTACCAGAAAACTACTAGAGCTAATCAATGAATTTGGTAAAGGAGCAGGATACAAAATTAATGCACAGAAATCTCTTGCATTCCTATACACGAATGATGAAGACTCTGAAAGAGAAATTAAGGAAACACTCCCATTTACCATTGCAACAAAAAGAATAAAACACCTAGGAATAAACTTACCTACGGAGACAAAAGATCTTTATGAGTGTAATTATCAGACACTGAAGAAAGAAATTAAAGATGATACAAACCAATGGAGAGATATACCATGCTCTTGCATTGGAAGAATCAACACTGTGAAAATGACTATACTACAAAAAGCAATCTACAGATTCAGTGCAATCCCTGTCAAACTACCAATGGCATTTTTTACAGAACTAGAACCCAAAATTTCACAATTTGTATGGAAACACAAAAGACACCGAACAGCCAAAGCAATCTTGAGAAAGAAAAATGGAGCTGGAGGAATCAGGCTCCTGGACTTCAGATTATACTATAAAGCTACAGTAATCAAGACAGTGTGGTACTGGCAGAAAAACAGAAATATAGATCAATGGAACAGCATAGAAAGCCCAAAGATAAACCCACGCACATATGATCACCTTATCTTTGATAAAGGAGGCAAGAATATACAATGGAGAAAAGACAGCCTGTTCAATCAGTGGTGCTGGGAAAACTGGACAGCTACATGTAAAAGAATGAAATTAGAACACTCCCAACACCATACAGAAAAATAAACTCAAAATGGATTAAAGACCTAAATGTAAGGCCAGACACTATCAAACTCTTAGAGGAAAACATACGCTGAACACTCTATGACATAAATCATAGCAAGATCCTATTTGACCCACCCCCTAGAGAAATGGAAATAAAACCAAAAATAAACAAATGGGACCTAATGAAACTTAAAAGCTTTTGCACAGCAAAGGAAACCATAAAGAAGACAAAAGGACAACCCTCAGAATGGGAGAAAATATCTGCAAATGAAGCAACTGACAAAGGATTAATCTCCAAAATATACAAGCAGCTCATGCAGCTCAATATCAAAAAAGCAAACAACCCAATCCAAAAATGGGCAGAAGACCTAAACAGACATTTCTCCAAAGAAGATATACAGATTGCCAACAAACACAGGAAAGGATGCTCAACATCACTAATCATTAGATAAATGCAAATCAAAACTACAATGAGGTATCGCCTCACAACGGTCAGAAAGGCCATCATCAACAAGTCTACAAACAATAAATGCTGGAGAGGGTGTGTAGATAAGGGAACCCTCTTGCACTGTTGGTGGGAATGTAAATTGATACAGCCACTATGGAGAACTGTATGGAGGTTCCTTAAAAATCTAAAAATAGAACTACCATACGATCCAGTAGTCCCACTACTGGGCATATATCTGATGAAAACCATAATTCAAAAAGAGTCATGTACCACAATGTTCACTGCAGCACTATTTACAATAGTCAGGACATGGAAGCAACCGAAGTGTCCATCGAGAGATGAATGGATGAAGAAGATGTGGCACATATATACAATGGAATATTACTCAGCCATAAAAAGAAACGAAATTGAGTTATTTGTAGTGAGGTGGATGGACCTAGAGTCTGTCATACAGAGTGAAGTAAGTCAGAAAGAGAAAAACAAATACTGTACGCTAACACATATATATGGAATCTGAAAAAAAAAAAAAGGTCTGAAGAACCTAGGGGCAGGACAGGAATAAAGACGCAGATGTAGAGAATGGAGTTGAGGACACGGGGAGGGGGAAGGGTAACCTGGAACGAAGTGAGAGCGTGGCATGGACATATATACACTGCCAAATGTAAAACAGATAGCTAGTGGGATGCAGCCGCATAGCACAGGGAGATCAGCTAGGTGCTTTGCGACCACCTAGAGGGGTGGGATAGGGAGGGTGGGAGGGAGACGCAAGAGGGAGGGGATATGGGGATATATGTATACGTATAGCTGATTCACTTTGTTATACAGCAGAAACTAACACGCCATTGTAAAGCAATTATACTCCAATAAAGATGTTAGAAAAGAAATAGACGGAGGGTTCTTTAAAAAGGAAATAATATGGCTGAAGAAACATTTTTTTATATAATATGATAATAGTTTTATGGTGAATGTTTCAGTTTAACAGTCAATTGAGACTAATATGTAGGTATGGCACTGTAGTTTAAGACTGCACTATAAACCATAGATTTTAAATTTCTGATTTTTCAGGAGTCAGAGTTTATAACTGCTTTAACACAGTACTTAAACGACAGAGCACACAACCAGTCAACCTAAGAGCACTCCTTAAAACCACTGCAAACCTTCACAGTCAAGGTTTGAGTTAATACAGAACAGAAAAGACCATTTCTGGATCTTTGGAAAGTTAAAACTTAATGGGAATTCTGATTCATACTTCCTGTTTCACACATTGAAAGGTCAGAGCCCAAAGTTAGAGCTCACAGAAGGGTAAATGGTGCACGGGAGGTGAAAACAAGATTGATATTATGAGAACTTTTTTGCTTCTTAAATTCTTGATATTAATTTTGTATTAAAATATAAGAAATAATAAATCATTCTGTTTGTAGTTCTGTACATTCGAGACAGGCTGTGTCACTCCATGTTATTCCATATGCAATCTGGTAATTTTTTTAATGATCACACACCAGAGATACTTTCACATGCAGGCTGCTGCAGCATTTCCATAAAGGCAGTCATCCAATAAGAGGTTTGGAATTCGGTTGTTTGCAACTCTGAACACAATTATCTATAGAAACAATGCCATGAATAACAGTTAGATTTCTAGGCTAGCTTCCAAAAGCCTACAGAATTCTTAATGTTTCAGAATTTATAGTGCCAGTTCAATCTCCTAAGCACTATTTATAACAGTTTCTCTGGAGAAAAGCATGTCAAGGTGCAAGTCAGCCATTAGGAACCTGATTACCTACTGTAGACACCAGGCTCTTATAAGTTCTAACATCTTTAGATATATGGGGGCATATATATGTGTTACTAAGCCAGCAGGAGTATATGTGGAATGTCAGAGAAAAGTACAAGATTACCTGTCTTGAACCTCTAGACATTGGACTCACCCAAAGTTTACACTCATTTACCTGCCCCTCTACATACACCTTCCAGTAGAACTTAAGTTATGAGATTACAGTAAGAAATCTTTGAGATCTTCTGGGCAATAATCACAGGTGATTATGTGGTGTGGTGGTGATTGATGGTGATGGTGATGGTGTGTGTGTGTGTGTGTGTTTATGCATATGTATGCTGCGGGGAAATGGGGGATAGCAAGACTGCAAGAGTGTTCCGTGCAGAGGGTGTAATATAATCACAGGCCTAGAAGAAAGGGAGAGTATACCTTGTCAGAAAAACTAAAAAACCTTCAAATGATTAGGACTACGGTACAAGGGATGAAGTGGAGAGAGAGAAAAGTGGATGGAGAATTAGGCTGAAGACAGACCATGAAGGGCCTTGGGATTTTCAAGGAATATATACTAACTGTGAACACATACTGTGAGAGGGACTTTTAAACCCAGCAATAATATTTAAAACAATATTTACTGGAAGACGCTGTGATATCCAAACCATCACTTTTTACATATAATTTTATTTTTAAAATACAGTTATTTAGTATTAGATTCATATCTAAACTTAGATTCATATGATACTAGATTCATATCTAAAATGACCATGGTTTTGGTCATTTTATATTTAGATAAGTATGGCTCAGTTTTGAATAAAAAATGGTGAATAACTCGATCATTTTCTCATGGAACAATAACAGAGTACTTATTGAAATGTAACTAACATGTTCAAAAAGTTAGTGAAAACATTTTCTTGGGATTCGGGCAGATCTGAAAGCAAAATGTGCTTTTAAGTATTTTTAACATAAAATCTATTTCAAACAAATAGTAGAAGTCTTAAAATGAAAATAGTTGTGTTTTTGGACTTCTTAGATTATAAATTCTTTAAGTTAAAAAAAAAACTGCAGAACCATAAAACAAAGAACATTTAATTACTGAGATTCGTCCACATTCAAGTTTGGCTTCTGTGAACACTATAATAAATCTATACAAATATACCACACCGTCTCATGAATTTATATTTTCCTTGATCTCTTTGATTTCAATTTTCAACAAAAGTAAGATAAAACCACTGTAAAAATGTAAAGATGTTTAATTTATCTAAATGCTCTAGAAAATTAATGACTGATTTTTTTTAAGTAAGATATCTTTGCATTGATTACTAGAACTGCTTAGAATGTGGACAGCATGATTTTTGATGGCTGCACACTCAAGGACAACAGTGAATGACCTTGAACAGCAGTGTATAAAAATAAATTTATCACTGAAATGGCATGCTGGCTGCCAGTCAATATATGCCTCTCATTTGTTAGGAGGTTCTCCTGCTGTGATTCCCTCATTACAATTTGCTTTTACTTCCTGGGCAAATGACAACTAGAAAATGAGGCAGCTTCTTTCTTGACCAAACTTAATCCAGAAAAAATGAGATGACAGCTGCAGCCACTCAAGTGTTACAGGACATTTTACACATGTTTGTAAAAGGCCCAATTATATATTCTAAATATTACATCACTGAGTGTGACAGCCAGCAAGTTATCTCACTTTCCTAGTCTCTTTCATTTGTGGAAGGAAGGGTTTCAGAAACAGGATACTTTTTGCTTATAAAATAACTTCTTATATCCCCTCCAATCTGCTTTTCTAATCAAATAATTTGGGGTGTAGGATGCAGGTAAATGCTCAATTTAGAGATGAGCTGGAGAAAAAGAAGAATCCAGCTAAAGTTCTTAGTTGGCTAAAGGGAGTAACTAACTCCTGTCTTATGTTTTTATAATTAGTCTCAATGCACAGCTTACATTTTTCCAGGAAGCAAAAAAAGGTACATTCACATAGATAATTTACTTGTACTAGAAATATACTCATATGTGTAAAGAAAATTATATAACAGTCACATATAGGTTTCAGTTATGTTTAATTTATTTTTTCATATAAGGATTTTCTGACCCACTGATTTCTAGTCACGATTTGAGACACCTCAGGGCACAGTACCTTATTACAAGAGATGTGAAATTATCACAAAACGCTGAAAACAAAAATAATTTTCCCTTTTAATTAAAAAATACAGATACCAGAAAGCACCTTACAAGGGGGAAGACAAAGGAAATAAAAATCTCAACGACTAGTAATAAGGTATAAAAACGAAACTAAAAAAAAGAAAAGGTTCAATAATTGTTTGGTTTCAGTTTTCCTTTATTTAATGTGGCTAAACAATTTCTGTTCTGGTGTAGATGGGCCCAGTTTTCTAGTTAGAGTTTGTATCTGGGACTTTGTATTGAGAAGTTTAAAATTAGTGATTAGTAAGGAAACAGACTGAAAATACAGGTAGGTGGGTGAATAAGAACATGATGCTAAGTGAAATCACCTAAATACAAAAACCGCATACTGAATGATTCCACTTATATGAAATTCTCAATGAGGCAAAACTACAGTGACAGGAAGAATCAGTGATTCCCAGGGGGCAAGGACTAAGTGCAAAGGGGTAGAAGGAAACTTTTGAGGGTGATGGATATGCTCTGATCATGATCGTAGTGGTGGTGACAAGGCTGTTCACATTTGCTATCACTCATCAAATTGTGCACTAACAATGGGTGAATTTATTACATGTAAATTCCACCTTGTTAAATCAGTTACAAATACAGACATAGAGAAAAACAGATATATTAAGAAAGAGGGGGCTGTGTAATAACTGATGCTTTTGTCACTATTGCCTGGAAGCGTTGAGAAACAGACATGCAGAAGGCTAATTACTTAGAGCACGAGGCTCCGGCTGCTCCCCAGAACGCATCCTCCAGTTCTTCAACAGTCTCAATGGACAGTGATCCCACAATTTCCCCTGGGGAAACTTAACTACAACCTACCGTTTCTCAGTAAGGATACCCTTCCTGTAAATCCGCTGGGAGTGTTCTTTTCCTAGAGCTCTTGTTCATCACCCTCTGGTAGCTTTCTGTATGCCACCAGTGACATTTCTTCCTTTTTAATATAAGCCGTACATTTTAGCTCAATTTATAATACTGGCTATTGATTCAGGATTGCTGGGCCAAACCATTCTTAACTTCATTGTTTTAAAGTCCTATACCTAAATTAATATGTTACTGTCCATAAATATTATATTCAATTCAAAAGGCATAGGATTTAGACAAGTATTTTTTAAATTCTAGAATCTGCAAATACAAAATTCCACATATTAAAGATTCTATGCCAGAAATGTATTAAGATTTATATTTAATAGATGGCATTAGTACTGAAACTGACAATCCAGCTTTTACATGAGGGAAACTTTTGAACGTTTTCCAGAAGAACAATCAAGCTATAAGAAAATAATAAGCCACACACTTCACACGCACGTGTATCTAAAAGGCCTTTCCATTTCCCTGCAGCCTTGTGAGAGTGATACAGCTAAGGAGCTGCTGTTCAAGCTAATCGATTTTCGACATACTAATTCTCTTCCAAAAAGGAAGATGATAAAAACATTGAAAACCAAAATGATTAGGGCCTATTAGAAAAACTGAATCTGTCTACAGAATATGGTACTTATAATTAATATAACACCCAACAAAGGGGCATGGAAAACAAAAATAACATTCACTGAAGGAAGAAAAACATAAATAATTTAGGATCATCCTTAATACACACCTTCTCTATTAAGAAAAACAAGAAATTAAATAATACAGGATCAGTAAAATTACATTGGAGTACTATTCATTAAGACTTCTCGGGACTTCCCTGGTGGCGCAGTGGTTAAGAATCCGCCCGCCAATGTGGGGGACACGGGTTCGAGCCCTGGTCCGGGAGGATCCCACATGGCGCAGAGCAACTAAGCCTGTGCGCCACAACTACTGAGCCTGTGCTCTAGAGCCCGCGAGCCACAACTACTGGGCCCGTGTGCCACAACTACTGAAGCCTGCACGCCCTAGAGCCCGTGTTCCACAACAAGAAAAGCCACCGCAATGAGAAGCCCGCGCGCCGCAACGAAGAGTAGCCCCCGCTCCCCGCAACGAGAGAAAGTCCGCGTGCAGCAACGAAGACCCAACGCAGCCAAAAATAAATAAATTAAAAAAAAAAAGACTTCTCCTTGGTCACTGAATAAATTCTGGTTTATGATAGGCCTTTAAAAATACGAATGTAATTCTAGTTAATTAAATACAAATACTAATAAATCTCTCTAAAACGACTTTATAAAATAAAGGATTAGACTATCAGGACTTCAGCTTGCTGATATTCTCCCTAAACATTTCCATACTGTATCTCCTAATAGAGGACTCTATAAATATTTTGATACTCCCAATTCTTCATGTCAAGACTGTTCCCAAGGAACAGTGGTCTGCCAGCCAGCAGACGAGCTATTCCAGGTCCAGAGGGCAGAAATGTGCCACAGCGAATTGTGCCCCAAATGAACTGCAGGAGATGGAATTTGCCAATGGGAGAGAAGCCCATAGTGGCCAGAGGACAGAGACGCCTCTTCTGTTCAGGGAAATGTCTTGGCAGGGCTGCGGAATGGTTCATGCTCTTGGAAGGGTTTCTGGAGTCCTACTTCTGCCCTACTCAGGTAGTTATCTGCAGTTTTCTATTTTTCTTTCCATCTTCCATTCTATCTCTCTATATTTTTGACCTTATTATATAAGAAGATAGTGCAAAAGCATTAGATTCTCATTAGTCTTGGTTATTTTTCGTTGATTGTTTTCTCTACCATAATGTATCTGTATCTCTTCTTGGCTGTCAACTCAAAGAAAACCTTTATTGTTGAGGTTTTTTTTTTTCCTGGCCTACATTTTTTGGAACCCTTTTTCTTCTTCGGAACCCTTTTTCTAGATATTTTTCAAGGACTTAGATGCCCCAGACTAACATAGGGGCTGACCTCATGGAGAAAGGTTGAAAAGAATTCTTACTTTCCTTTCCCATTATTTTAGTCATCTCAGAGCAAGTGGTTTAAAAGAGTTCTGTGGTCAACTCTTTCTACCCAACTGAGGTTTAATGTATAATCCATTATCACCATTTCATATATATTATTTCTTAATATGTATTTATTCCTAAAATATTTCTCTCTATTATCTCCACCTATCCCATGAATTTAACTTTTTTATATTTCTGTATTCAGAAACTTTTTTCCAATCCTAAATTCTTTATGAGGTTTTTTCTAACACACTCAATACAAAGATGGGTGTTGTAGAATATGGAGAGATTCTGAACTCTATTATTGGCTGTGAAGTCTCACATCAAACTAAAGGATTGTACTGTCAGGATTTTATTTCACTGACCTTCTCTGTAAAGTTTATCATACTGTATTTCCTAATATAAGACTCCATAAATATTCTCATAACTGTGACTTCTTCATGCAGAAGCTATTCCCAGACATTTTGAAATCATGGGATAAATTATTATACGTTCTACATGACACATTATTCATACTGGCACTAGGTTGGGATACTGCTGCTAAAAGCTTATTTTCCTCAGCTATTAAGTGCTATAATGTACTGTCAAGAACTTGGAACAATCAAGAATAAGACCTGTGGTTTCTCGAATATACCATACTTCTAGATTTTAAAAAGATATTTTCTCATTTTATAAGTAGAATATGCTCATTTATCATTTATTTTTTGTGTGTAAACAGTCATTTAAATCACATTCAAGTCCACAAATATACTATTCTTTGGATAAAAAAGATGATTTTCTATATGCACAACTTAGTAAATTTTATTTTTTAGTGACTTGCTTTTGATGACATTTTACAAAGATTTGTCACAGTTATTGTATCATTTGATGATTAATTCATTGAAATGGACATCCCAGCTTCAACTCATCATTCCTTAATAGAATTCTGTACAGGAGGGGTTCCAAAAGCAAACCGCATGGTAAAGGATGAAGTTAAATGATTAATCCAAAGCCACTAAAGGTCACATTGGCTTCAAGTATGCTGACAGAATTCAACTCTTTCGCTGTAGACTGTTTTGTCCCACATGAAGTATGTCCCACCTCCATGTTTTAAGAGAGTCTACTGAAACCTGATTTTATTAAATAGAATCCATAAAAACCTCAAGCTATGCCTACAACTGCAGTGTCAAATATACATGTCAAGAGATGGCAGCACTTGACCTTTGCCCCCTAAGGCCCAGTGAAAGAGTTCTGGGAACATGCATGGCTCCCGAGAGACCTGCAGTTTAAACCCAATCTCTCATAGGTCCACAGGGCAGGCAAGCACACAAAATCCTAGGACACTTGGGTCTTTACTGCTTAAATACTGGGGCTTTGGATATCAAACTGTTCTTTTCAGAAGTGCCCTGTGACCTTGGCGCTCTCCTGCCCAGGTTTTAGAAGACTCACCCTGCCCAGCGTATACCTGCTCTGTCTTTAGTCTTTTGTTTTTGTTATCCACAGAACGTAAGGAAAGCAATACAACAATAAGAAGGGTTAACTTTCTCCTCTGCCCTTCATCCCTCCTATAAAGATTATCAGGAAAGATGGCTTCTTTAAAGGTAGAATCAGGAGGAGAGTAAGTTTTAAAACACAGACCATACACACATTCACTGTTTCATTTGAGGGAACATGACTGAATAAAAGGGCAACTGAAAATGAGGAAGGTTGTTTGGCTCTTGCTATAAACACTGCACATCCTGCTGGCATCAGTAGCCCTGTCCTTGTCTGCTTATAATTTAAGTAACGTATTCATCTTTCTTCTGAAAAAGTTGGAATCTAGAGATCAGCCCAAGTGTCAAAAAATATCCCAAGATGGATTAAGAAATTTTTTTTTTACAAGAAGTGGAATGATTTTCAAAGGCTTGATTATGTTTGTTTGTTTCTTTGTTTGTTTTTAAGAAGCCACAAATAAGCTCCCCTTGGTTGCCAAGATCTGTGTTAGCTGTCCACATGGAAATGAAACACCCTTTGGACACTTCAGTACAACTTACTTCATCCTGCCAGGAAACACAGAGCTATTAATAATAAAACTGCATTTTTAGTTTAACTTCTGGTTCCAGTCATTAAGACCCAACCTTACAGATCCAATAGTAAATGCCACCCCTCTCAACCCTGCCCCAACCTGTGGGGAAATTCAAGAATGGATGTTGTCTTTTCAACCAATACTTTAGCTTTGCCTCAGATGTTTACAAGTGTGATAAACATTTATTCTTTTCTATACCTGCCACTACTGTGAGGTTATTGATCAAATCATACTTGAAAACACTCCGCTAGAGATCATGGAGAAGGATATATGTTGTTTC
The DNA here is from genome assembly GCF_005190385.1 of Monodon monoceros. Taxonomy (NCBI): domain Eukaryota; kingdom Metazoa; phylum Chordata; class Mammalia; order Artiodactyla; family Monodontidae; genus Monodon; species Monodon monoceros. The sequence goes on from NW_021703765.1 coordinate 17,116,359, forward strand.
TGAAACGTAATTGCAAGAAGTCATAGAAGTGCTTAGATTATAGTTTTGTCTGACTACATAAATAGTATATGCTCATTAAAAACATACAAATATTTAATTATGTATAAAGCCAAAAGTCCCCCATAATCCTAACTCCCATAATAGTCATAGCTATGTATGTTTGTGTGTTATTTTAATATTCACTTGTGTGTGTGTGTGTGTGTGTGTGTGTGCGTGTGTGTGTGTGTGATACACGGGCCTCTCACTGTTGTGGCCTCCCCCGTTGCGGAGCACAGGCTCCGGACGCGCAGGCTCAGTGGCCATGGCTCACGGGCCCAGCCACTCCGCGGCATGTGGGATCTTCCCGGACCGGGGCACGAACCCGCGTCCCCTGCATCGGCAGGTGGACTCTCAACCACTGCGCCACCAGGGAAGCCCCTAATATTCACTTTTAAATATTTAATAAATGGATCTTACCTAAAAAAAAAAAAAAAAAAGGAAAAAAAAGAAAAGTAATTGCTTCCTTTCCTCTGAACAATTCCTTGTTTAATCCAGGTTTGTTTTAAATCTGATTTTTGCTAAGGTCTCATGCAAGTCACGATTTCTTATAAAACACTCAAGCAATTACGGATTTACATACTGTAACTTTCACTAATATTAAACTCATATGACACTGTTTCTGGTTAAGAAATGTGATTCTATTTCAGGTATAGAAAAGTTCCATTTAAAAAATGGAAATTTTAAGGCTCTTTATAGGTAATTTTTATTGAATATCACATGCTTTTTTCTACCTCTCAAGTAAAATATTAAAGAAGCTTTAAAAAATAAATTTAAATGCTTACTTGACACGGCAGGCTAAAAAGAATAAAGGATATTATATCTACAGAACATCCGGCTGCTTGCTGAAGCCTCAGATTTTAAGCCCCATTTTGTACTGGCTGACAAAACAGAAGGGAGAAATAAGGTGGCTTCTCTGTCCCCTTCTGAATAGTTCTAGGCATTTCTAACTTCCTTGGAAGTTCTCTTCCCTATTGAACCAACTGCCTGAAAGCTGAAGGGGAAATAAAATTTTTATCTGGCAATATCTAATTCTACATGATCTCCCAATCTACCAAGCAGCCTACATGTATTTATATCCCAGCTTATATTTTCTTGGTTGCATCTGTTTGTCAAAACAGCTATACATTTTACATTTCCGAATTAAGGAATTTAATCTCTCTGGTAAATTTGGTCATAATAGCATTTTAATGTTCTTTGAAATTTTAATTTTTAAACATTTTCAGTAACTTGTGAACTATTAAAAAAGTCTCTTTCAAAGCCCAAGAATCCAAGAGGAGAAGCCCAATTTCTTCCCTAAGTTTATACACAGGAGGAATCTAATCCTTCTTTTATTTAGGTTCACCTTAAAAAAATAAATAAATAAATAAAGAGTAGTGACCAGCCCTCATGCAGAGTATAAGATGCTTGGCTACCAGCTCTGTAACAGCAGAAACAGAGTCTCAATCAACCTGTATTACAAAAAAAAAAAAAAAAAAGAAGAAGAATGCACAGATGAATGAATGAGGGGGAAGGGAATCACAGTCAGCTTCTTATTAAATACTTCTAGACTCACTTTAAATAGTGGGGCACACTGACGCTCCAATCCCTTCTGGCAGTCCTCTCAATTCATTGCTTTATTCTTTGATTTGAAATCATTAAGCCTCCAAAGCAGCAAGCGGCCCAGCTAGCAACCGTGCATTAATTCCAACTGCCTGCCTTGTAGATCCGAGTCTCTCTATGTACGGCTTATTGAACAAAATGTCCTTTAACTGTCGGACTAGGTTCTATCTCCATGATAATGCCCTTGGGAAAAAAGTCCACAGAAATGTATAGACATTCCCAGTGGTATCTACTGTAGACAGAATGAGTTATGCTTGGAACGTTCTTTGAGTATATGGTACATCTAGTTCCAGTAGGATTCAGTTTTGGTTATCAGTCAGATTTTTTTCCCCAAAGAAATAAACACTACACATTCTGTAATCATTTATTCCATGCTTAAAAAAGTCACCAATTTTATACGCTTCAACTTGTTTTTGCCAGAGAATAATCATTTTGAAAAGGAACTCAAAACACTTGAACTCTGAGTTCAAGCAAAATGTGTGTTTCTGAGGAAACTGGCAGGATTTTACCAAAGGCAGCTTTCTCAAGGTCCTCTTCTATCTTCATTTATCCTAGAGCTAGAGCTCTAGGCAGATACTAGGCACACAAGTCACTGCCTTCAGAATTTAGTATCCTTAGCGTTACACCAGGCTCTGAAAATCCAGAAGTCTGAATTTCAAAAGGAAGTTGCTTTTATCCCTCACACTCTAGCTTAAATTATTACAACAGAATATTTGATGAATAGCTAAAGAAAAGAAACCCCAAAAACCCTAAATCACTTGAGTGATTCAAATTCTAATACTTTGAGAATTTAATTCATCTGAGTAATGTGCCATTGCTTCCTGACACATTTGTTGAGTGAATTAATAAATTACTAGCTATCGCCTAGACATTTAACACTGTCTAGCATACGGTCAGTTTAGTAAAATCCTCTCACAATCCTGAAGCCTAGAACTTTGTGGATAGTAGAATGAAGACACTATGAGATATGAAAGATTTAATCTGTGCTAGAATAGCTTGCAGTTGGATTTTATTTTTTTAATTTTTTTAAATTTTTTGGTACGCGGGCCTCTCACTGTTGTGGCCTCTCCCATTGCGGAGCACAGGCTCCGGACGCGCAGGCTCAGCGGCCGTGGCTCATGGGCCCAGCCGCTCCGCGGCATGTGGGATCCTCCCGGACCAGGACACGAACCTGCGTCCCCTGCATCGGCAGGCGGACTCTCAACCACTGCGCCGCCAGGGAAGCCCTGGATTTTATTTTTTAATAATGGTCACCATGGGGTAGATCCATGGATAGTCTACCAACACAGGATGCTGAAAACCTTGCTAAACTTTATTTTAAAACCACAGGATCTATTAACTAATGTGCTTGCAAATGTAAACATACTCAGCCAGTGTCATGAGAATTTACAATTAAATTATTCAGGGAAAACCTTAGGAAGGAACACACAAAAGCCAAAAACTTCCCAGGACATTATTCCTATTCTTAAGAAAATGAGGAATCATATTTAGTAGTCAAAAATTAACAGAATAGTTGAAAAATAAGGAACTGAGAAATGCTATAAGCATAGCAAAAGTCATGAGTTTCCAAGGATTTCCGCTTACTTCAACAGAGCCTACAGACACATGTAGAGTGTAGCAAAAATGCCCTTTAAATAGTAACAGATGAGGGACTTCACTGGCAGTCCAGTGGTTAAGACTTTGCCTTCCAACACAGGGGGTGTGGGTTCTATCCCTGGCCTCGATCCCTGGTCGGGGAGTTAAGATCCCACATGCCTCTCGGCCAAAAAAAAAAACAAACCAAAAAAATCAAAAACAAAACATAAAACAAAAGCAATATTGTAACAAATTCAATAAAGACTTAATAAAAAGTAGTAATGGATGAGCAGTCATACTGGTTCCACTTTAATCAACAAAAATGTAAAACAAGGGACACACTAGCAAGGAAGAGTCTGTTACTCCAAGCAATTGCCATGCAACTGACTGACAGCGATTTATTTGCCCAATCACTGCCCATATGTATCCAGTAATCTGAGGATCATTCTGGGAGATGACTGATCACTTTACAGGAAAAGACCATGCCTGCAAAAGGGTTTCTTATAAATCAGGGTAAAAATGAAAAATACACAGCCCCCTAACCCCACCGTCTTCCCTAGACAGAAGCTCCTTTTGACAGCCTGAACGAAAGTGCTTTGCTAACACACTTAAAATGGAGCATTTACACAGTTAAAAGCTGAAAAGGCCTATCCAGGGAGACAGAGGTAATAAAAGCTGAAAAGGCCTATCCAGGGAGACAGAGGTGAATTAGATACATTTCTGCATTTCTTTTGATACAAATTCAATTTTTTAAGAGCCTTTACCCCAGACACGACGTCACACTTGTATGATAATAAAAATTTAAAATCACTGTATGTGGCTTCACAGAGTGGTCAGCAAGTTTACTATTTTTCCAGGCAGCCCCATCTCATTATAGCATATGGCACCATTCCAAAAGAAAATAAAAGAAAAAAATTAAATTGATTACTATGTCAGCCTGGGCATCCATAAGCCAAATTGTTCTTTGATAAGAGCTAAGTATTGGGTAGAAACTTGAGAAAAACTGTTCTCCTTTTTGAATTCCAAATTCTTGCTATCAGATATAATTTCTTAAGCTCACAGATATATATCTAAATGATCTGAGTATTACCCAAATGACTGAAGAGGCTTTCCTACTTTCCTTCTTAGGAATGTCAATTTATTAGCCTACTAAGTGCCTCCTTTTTCCTCCCAAATTACTCTATTTCATTCAACCTATTTGTCACATACATAAAAACAGATAGAATACGTGGTTACTACAATACAGATTTGAGTTTGGGAGGCATATAATTTTATGAAATACTAGGATATTACAGTAGTGAGTTAGCTTGCAGTGTGGACCAGCTTGAAGAGCACGTGAATCATAGCCATTGTAACACCAGCTTATGGTGTAACCACTTCTCTCATTCAAGATCCAAATGAAAAGCAAATAACTACCCAGAGTTGGGACGTGCCTCTTAATGAAAAATTTACATAAATGCCTGCTACAGGTTTCCTCGACCGTTCTACCCCTGAACTCCTAGTTTAGTGGAATATTTGGGGATAGGTTGGACTAGCCTTCAGAAGTCACAGGGCAGGGCTGGGGAAGACGGTGCAAACAGGAAAAGTCTGATCCTCCAGGCCTTCATTTGACTATGTTTGCATTAATTACATTGTTTTTCAAAATAATTACTACCTATTACTTGAAATATTTCTCCATTAGCATCATATGTTCTATATGGGCCTAACCATAAAACTTTTAATTTACACGCCTAATTAAGTCAGATCTTTACAGAGCTAACCATTAATTAGTAGGCTCAATATTAGAAATGTTAGAAATGTATTATTTTCTACTTTTGGACAAAATTCAGGCTTTAATTTAAATTTTAAAGTTAGTGTAAGAAAATTCACTCCTTTGGGAATAGTCTCTGTGAATAAAGGCCCCACAAAATCCCATATTTGTCTTGACACTGGTTCTATCATTTTTGAGATACCTCAGTTTGTTAAGAAATATTTCACATAGACAACTTCATCTTTATAAAGATATGATACAGTTTCTTCCCATAGGAAGACTAATTTACAAAATGCTGAGTTGTTGTGTACTGTTGCTAATTCCACAAAGAAGACAAGCACCCCGTCTTCCCAACTCTAAAGCATTCACATTAATGCATTTTGCTACTGACACATGTCTAGTTTGGAATGGATTCTTACGCTACAGGAGTGATTCGGAAGACCGGCCACCTTAATCAAGACAGGTAAGGAAAAAGGAAGTTGTTATTTGATTAGCTGAATTATTCTTTTTCATTATGAGTGCTTTATAAAATTAAACATCATGGGCTTGAGGTTACTTTACACTGAGCAGGCCTCATGTCTTCAATTTTAATTGATTAATATGATTAATTAGAAGAAGAAATGGGGAATGTTAAAAATCTGGCAAAATATATTTATACCATAAATAATAATATATTTTGAAAGGCATGAATTGTCTGAACATATTAAATTATACATGAACTCACAATGAGAAACTAAACTGAAAGATGTAGACCTTCTCTCTCCACTAATATTTTGTTCCCTTAGAGCAGTGGTCCCCATCCTTTTTGGCACCAGGGACCGGTTTTGTGGAAGACAATTTTTCCACGGTGTAGGCGGGCGGGGGCGTGGCGCAGGCGGTGATGCGAGAGATGGGGGGCGATGGGCAGTGGCAGACGAAGCTTCACTCGCTCGCCCGCCACTCACCTCCTGCTGTGCGGCCTGGTTCCTAACAGGCCACAGACTGGTACCGGTCCGCAGCCCGGGCTTTGGGGACCTCTGCCGTAGAGCTCTCTGGGATCACATTTTAAAACAGGGTATTGGTATTCACATTTTCAATAACATCTTGAGCTGCTGCTAATAAACTACATTTAAAATAGAGGTATAAGATACTGAGAGTTCGACAGAAACAGATTCCTTTTTCTTTCTCAGCCTATAACAACTCATGTTTCTATCCACGTCTATAGACTGTCCACAGGCTCAGTGTGGTTCACAAACTGGCTTTGTTTGGTCCATATGATGTCTAAAGATTTTAATTTTAGTTGTTTTTTTTTTTTTTTTTGCGGTACGCGGGCCTCTCACTGTTGTGGCCTCTCCCGTTGCGGAGCACAGGCTCCGGACGCGCAGGCTCAGCGGCCATGGCTCACGGGCCCAGCCGCTCCGCGGCATGTGGGATGTTCCCGGACCGGGGCACGAACCCGTGTCCCCTGCCTCGGCAGGCGGACTCTCAACCACTGCGCCACCAGGGAAGCCCGATGTCTAAAGATTTTAGAGTTCTCCTCCCCCTTCCCCCAGTGAGGCAGGCCCTCTCCACTTTACCATGGTCTCTCACTTTCCTGGAGATTAATTCAAATCTCATTTGACAAGTCTCTCTCCCACTATTTATAAAACATGATTTTCATGTGTTGTATCCAAAGCTAAGAAAGGCATGTGCCATGATTTTAATCTCAGGAGAACAGGAGGTGAGCAACTGCATCTCTGGATAGGTACTGAACTGAATGAGAATCACCTAGTCCCTAACAGTACAGTTTGAAGTACTGGTGAGGTAGTGAGTGATTGTTGGAATTAGGAACAAGTGAGGATAGTAGTTAATCAATTGAAGGAAGGAGACGGTATATGTGGTGTGGAAAAAAAAAAGTCCTAAATGAGGAAATAGTGGGTGCAAAGGTCCTGGGGTATGAGGGAGAAAAGGCCTAATAAGCACAGAGAATGCAGGGGAGCCTGATGAGAGATGAGGCTGGAACGTCAGTAGGAGTTTAAAGTAGAGTAACTATAATGTAAGTTAATTTTACCTCATAAGTATTATTAGTAATGATATTAATATTTATATTAACCAAGTAGTTATATTTATTTGCACTTAAAAAGTATGGAAAATTTCAACACGTACGAAAACAGATAGAATAGTACAATGAACCTCTATGTAATCCTCACCCAGCTTTAACAATTACCAATTCATGGTTAATTTTGCTCCATCCAGACCCATCTTCTTTTCCTCTTTTCATACAGTTTTGAAGAAAACCCTAGAAATCACATGATTTCATCTGTAGGATATTTTATTTTAAAATAACTCCTGGCTACTGTTTTTTAAAAAAAAAGCACTTGTGCAAAATTAAATGTTAAGGTGTTGGAGCATAGTGGTTCTGACCAGGGAGCTAGGAGAGCAAAAGGATTTCTAAATGAGCTTTTGGTCCACAGATCAGCCCATTTTTCCACAAGGGCCATGAAAGTGATGAAGGCTGGACTCACCAACACAACATTCAAAGTTTAAATAATATTCTAGAACTTTTCAAAATAGGAAACTCTATCTACAAGAATAAAGGCAAGCTCGGGCACTACACTTATTAAGAAAAACTTATTTTCTCTCTATGGGATAAATAAAACTACATGTTACGATCAAGTATTGTAAATCATTTAATACGTAGGCAAAAAAAAGTCCCAGCATTTTTGGTTGATAGAAATTCTTCCTAAAAAAAATGTGTCACTTTATCAGGAAGGCTATTACTTTAATTTTATAAGCAGATTACTAGTTTTGACATACATCAAATACCTAACTACTGGACAGGACCTTCTGAAAAATTGAATATGAATTAAAGATAGAAGTTCTACTAAGAAAAATTTTAGATCTTTATAAAACTAACAGACTTTTTCAGTTGTTATTTAAACATTAAAATTTTAAAAAGACCATGATAGACTAATTACTTGGAAAATATCATTTTTTAAGCTACAAAGCCATTCATTTCTTAGTAATGTTAGGAGGGGCTTAAGAAAAATTAACTTTGGGGGAATTTCTTTTTTTCTTTAGAACCATGCTATCCAATATATTAGCCATTAGCCAAAGGAAGCTATTTTAAATTTAATTCATTAAAATAAAATAAAATTAAAAATTCAGTTACTCAGTCTCATCAGCCATACGTGGCTAGTGGCTACCATATTGGACAACATAATGTTATTACAGAACATTTTTTTCATCACAGAAAGTTCTAGTGAATAGTTTTGTTTTATAAGACATGATTAACTTAAATTCATACTGAAAATATTCAAAAGTTAGCCACGGTATTTTCTTTTTCTTTTTCTCTACATAACCACAGGGTTTAACTGAATTTGTAGAAATATCTATACACATTTATATATTTGTACATAATGTATGTACATTTGAAAACGTATTTTCATTATTTCCCTTTTTTTTAAAAAAACAACAATACACACACGTGCACGCATGCATGTGCACATACACACTACTCTTGAGAAGATTTATCATCTAAAAGGTAGCCTCTTTTTCTCTTTAACAACCAGGTCAAAACTACTGTAGATAATCCCATTTTTCCTTTTAAATACCAAATTAAAGCCTATATAAAAAAAAACCTATTCTTCCCTTAAATATTATCTGACAAGAAATCTGAATTAAAATATAGTTATAAAACTAATATTTTCTCCTCCTCCACACTGGTCTATTTTGAACTGTGATATTTACTTGTGATAAGCTAAAAGGAATTTTCTGAACCAAAAATCCAATGAATATTCCCTATATTACTTTCAACTATTCAATAACTTCATTTGCATGAAAACACATGCAGGCTTTTTCTGAGTTTACAAGAATGCCTCATCGTTTACCGTTCACTGGAGTGGCATCCACTAACCGCTGCAAAGTTATAACAACAAAAGATACATTCGCTTTCCACGAGACCTTCTTCTGAGGAAACTTTACCTTTAAAAAGAAGTGTATCTACATTTTGTTCAAAGATGTACTTGGCAAGTCAACTGATGCTACCGAAACAATAAAATAGAAGCTTACGGGTTCAAACTTCGGTTTATAAGTCTGAGGTCTGAAGCAATAATTTTATAAAATCAACAATTTGGAGGGCTGAGAAGGTGGGTGAGGACAAGTCCATCTCCCCCCAACTCCACAGTTTGTGCGTGAGTGTGTGTGTGCGTGCAACACTGGTATCAATGAGCGGCAACCTGGCATGTTTATCGTGAGATAATCACACCCCTAGAGGTTTAGAAGCACTCAGCTGAACCTTGTGCCGCTCAACACACTTGGGGTGTCATTATCTCATGATAACCATACTCCCTGTCAAGCCTTATTGCTTAATTAGGGGTTATGAAGGTGATAAGACTAAAAGAAATTGGATGAACATTACCTAAGATGAATGATACCTTAATCAACTGAAACCCGGTGGCTGAAGGAAGCTTGATGAATGAACAAACACAGTGAGTTACACGTTATTTTTAGAGAAATTTGTTAATAATAAATGAGGAGAAACGCAACCTGCGTCCACAGATTATTTGGACTGCATTTGCCAAGAGACAGGATGTTTATGATCAATAATTTAAATTGTGTTTGCATGCAGTATGTAAAACGTTCAAGAAATGAATGAGAACATGAAATTTAACTTTGACATAAGATACCCAGTTTATGCACAACAGTGATTCATCATAATCCAAATACAGAATTTAGGTATGAAGTCTGCAAGGGTGCCGATCGATAACACCCATGCCATGTAAGATTTTAACAAACTAACCTGAAACCAAAGAGGAAAAATAATGTGATATGCCCCTTTCTATTTTTTTTTCCACTAGAGCTTAAAATAATCAGACATGAAAAAGACATCATAGCACCAAACGCTCTAAAAAGCCATGTCTAAATATTTAACTTTAGTTCTTTTGTTCTATTTTCACGAACAACTGCCATATTTGTGGATAGACTATAGCTCCAAATACAGTGCACTTGAAGCTGCTTTCCAATTCACTGAGAAACATCAATTATCTTGATCAAGTAACAGTATCTCATCTCAGTCCATTATCAAGATGGAGTCTTATTTTAGCTGGACGGAAGCCCTATCTGTATATCAGGGCTGGCCGCAGTGGCAGAGTGTGAGTGAAAGGCTGTGAAAGAATCAATAATCATCATCGAATTGTGGTCGAAAGGTTGTGAGGATGGAAGTTGTTGATGAAACCTCACCTTTTTGGGGGGGGGGTGCTGATGATAAGGCTTAACCTTTGCGATACCTGATGACTATGAGTCAGTTAGAGAAAGCTTTACGCACATTTTAAAGTGGTTCTGAATGTCCAAAGACACACTGAAATGCTTAATTGGAACACAAACCTTGTGCTATGGAAAACCATCAGGTGGGAGGGCTCAAAACCATGATGACCGGAGTTTATTGTAAACTGGATCCTAGCCTCTTACACAGAGAATTCAAACCTGACAGACTGTGGGGTGTGAAATCCACGGAAGTAAAAGTCTGCTCTGAAAGAACAATGCTTGCATAACAACGTGACAAACGTACTCTGTTATTTACCCTGGAAGTGAATGAAATGTTGCCCAAGCCTGTGTACCTAGATTTGAAACGGTTTTATGGCGTCTGTTAGTATCATGTGCCCTAGAAGTTCGTGAGCTGTGGTGTGCAGAATCACAGAGAATTCATTTTTTAATTCGAAAGAACAATATTAATTTGATGGAAGGAGAAGTGAAATGCCTTTCCTCTGATTTTTCTGTCATTGGGTTCAATTTATACCAACGAGACATAAATCAGAAGTAAATTAGCTGAGAACAACTAGATTCCAACTAGACACAACTTTGTTGCTTGGGGTTTTGTGCAGATCCGTCATCTAGAGACAGTCCACCAAGGTTACACTATATACCCCCAGCCACCAAAAACAACACTTGCTGAAAATTTTAATTACAAAATTCTTATTTTATGACTGATATTTTTAAAAGCATACATTTAGAAAACTACGTATCCCTAAAACATAAAAACCTACCTACTAAAATTTAATAAAACGAAAAAACCAAGAAAACTAAATCCATCAACCAACACAAATGAATAATTCCAAAATGTTTAAAAAAATTAAATGGCAAAACTCACTGATACATTTTCCAGTGGTAAACTACTAATAATTTGAACATAGCCTTATTGGTGTTATATCAGATATTTTTGAAACAGATCCTAGAGATCAGGGAATTCATGAAGTTGGACACATACTAACAAAGAGAGATTAGCTTCAATATAATTGCGAAAATCTGAATTTATTGAAATAGGTTTAAGAAATGTGTTTGTTCTGACTAATGATTAACACTCTTCAGTTAATCAACTTCAAGAAGAAATAACCATCAATATTAACCTAACCTGCAACTCTTCCTTTGACTCACCTTTTCTAGAAAAATGTCTAGATATTTCTGGCAAGAATAGAGTACCTGCTCTCCTCTGAGCTATATCACCGTTTATACCAGTAATAGTACTTACAGAGGTTAAAATATTTCAAGTATCTTTAAGAAACATGTGCATTTTATTCTCTCTGTACCAATAGATACAAAGCCTATTTCTCAGGATCTCTGAGCTCTTTTTGAAACACCACACTACCAATCAACAGACGGTACAGAGGAAATATTAATGTTAATTGTGGACTAAGAAATACATGGGAAATAAAAATGAAAATAACCTGATATTAAAATACATGAAGCCTCCAATATAAAACAATATGATATATGCTCAAACAAAATCAATTACAGCTTAAATAGAAAAAAGTCTTCCAAGATAAATAAGAAAGATTTTACCTGATTTCTTATAACTTGAGACCCTATCAGAAGTTAAAATGTACAATGGGGGACATTTTGACAATAGCAAATTAGAAATATGTAAATTAAATACAATCAGAAACTTCAAAAACCATCATGCACTGTAGTAATAAATCATAGCATAATCCTCGTGACATATTTCAAAATTTACTTTTGAAACTGAATATTATAGCAACATGTCAAGCCTAGTAATGCAAAATTTCATGCTAACAATATATGAAAAGCTAGTATTTGCTTTAAGGCAATAAAAATATAAAGTGTGTGTAGAATCTTGCTGCAGAGGTAGCTATTAAAGCTACACGAGACAGAATCCTAAAATTGCTACAACACTTTACCCCACATAAATGTTCTTCAGAAACACTGTGGTGTTCTTGGGCTGAATCAGTTGGCTCTCAGAGCTGAGGAACAATAAGATAGTATGTTTTATTATGAGTGTCATGGAGACGGCGTGAAAAATCAAGAGCCACAGGCAGGCAGCAGCAATGGGTCAATGGTGCTCCCAGAGACACTATGCAGGTAATCAACAACCAGGCCCGAGGTTCGCTGTGCACCGCACACAGCTGAAGGGCAAATCAATACAGCCAGGGGAGGACATTGCCCTGCTCCACTTCCCACAATACACTGTGGCTACTCTAGGAAAAACACCCCCAAGTGGAAATAAAGCAAACTTGCTAGGCAACTAACAATCAACTAACCTTTCATGTAATCACAAATTCACCCTTCCAATGGGCTTCCAAAAAATCCAAACCTCAAAGTCTGCCTGAAAATGAAACCAGAGCAAGGGAAGAAAATGCTACCTAAATGGGGGCCAGGATGGAATCACTTAAATATAAGAAGGGCAAACCTGATCTTCAGTTTATAATCCTAAAATGAAAGTTTAACCAGAATTTTAATGAGTAAAGAATTCTATATCAGGAGGCTTTGTTCCTTAAC
>NW_021703765.1:17129080-17196690 GCF_005190385.1 Monodon monoceros
ATTTTAATGAGTAAAGAATTCTATATCAGGAGGCTTTGTTCCTTAACTTTGGGGTCTAATATTGATAATGCTCAAGCAGCGTTATCAATTAGAAGAGTAAACAAGAAATAAAACTATACTAAATTTAGGAAATTGTAAATTATATTTGAATTAATTGTTTCCAAAAATGGAACATAACATTTTAATTCATCTTACTGGTTATGAGGGCAAGATTCTGTCGACAGTTTTTGTATCTGACACCTTGTTAAATATATGATGCTAATATTTCATGTCTTTCAGTAAAAATTTATGAGTAGGAATATGTTGATTTATTATTTCTGAAGAAAAAGGTGATTCATCACATCCATCATCCTGTTAATCGTTAGGTGTTATTTCTAAGTTACGATGTAAAGCCATCTTTCTTGAAAAGTGAAGAAAGTGTGCTGGAAGAAAAAGAATAGTGGAAAATATCTTAAGGTTTAGTTCTTATTTTTCACAATTAAAGTTTCTTTTTTTTCCCAAGCAGATAAAATAACATCTTTAAGCATTAAAATGTGCACTAGCCCAAGCGTAAAATGCTGTAAACACCCCTTCAACATAATATTATAGGAAGGATTGCAATACGTTCCTATCGTTACAATTTCAGAAGAATATTAAAAGAACATTGAAAAGGAAAAAAAAAAAACCTATGGTTGTGTAAAATGGCTTGTGAGTGAATTTAGGAAACAAAGCACTGATCCTTACAGAATTTTAAAAGAATGTTCAGTCTACTGATAAGAGACTTCCTTGTTTCTTTTTTCTTTTATTCACTGACAATTATTTGCAGGTATTGAGGAAAACAGTACTATATTGTTTAGCAAGGTGTTACCATAAGAATGCTCCAAAATTAATATTCTGGCAACACAAGTTTTTTAACTAGAAAGAATATGAATTCAAAAACCACAATTCCTTTGTTGATGCTTATTATGTTGTACAATTTGGAGACTGACAGGGAGTTTGTGTGTGTGTGCGTGTGTGTGTGTGTGTGTGTGTGTGTGTGTGTAATTACTGAAATCTGATGTCTGTAAATTTAGACTTTAGCTAGGGGAGAAACCAAATAGAAATTGCCTGCTCTGAACTCTGCATTATGACTAGTAGGTTGATACAACATGGTTAAAAGCAGGTTTCCATTTTTGAAAAGTTATGTTATCTAGTCACCATGACAACAAAATTGAAGTACCAGAGCAAGCCTCAGAATAATATTTGCCTTTAAAAAAGAAAAGTTGGCTTCTTAAAATAGTTAGAATCTTTATAAATACTTATTTCATTAAAACATTAACCTTACAGAAATAATCTAAAGAGTAATTAGTGAAAAATAGAAACTGTTTTTCATCATCAAATAAGATGGTTCAGACTTAGATGCCACTGATGATGGGAGATCTGAAAAAAAAGGCAATAACATCAGCCGTCTTTTAAAAGCAGTTTTCCTATGGGATCCCTCATTGTCCCTTCACATCTACCTATTATTACAGAACTTGTGTTGACCTATTTAATTTTAGACCTTCCACCTCTTTGTCAAATCTGGTTGAGATCAGTCCTGCTGTTGTCCAGTGACAGCGGAGCGTGTGACATGACAGCTGGCTTATTTGCATATTTCTCTCTTATTGGCTGAGGCAACTGCCGAGGCAGTGAAACACTCAAGAGATGGACAAAGATTTTAGATGCTCCCTCATTTTGAAAACTAGGAACATTTCTTATGTGCTTAGAGAGCATCTACACAACCCCAGACGCTATACATTAGGATAGTGCTTTTTCACCAAACACGAGCAGAAGTTGAGCATGATTTAAAAAAAATACTCCTATGGACACAATGCTAGTAGATTAAAAACCCCTCGATTCTAATTGTGTTTAGAGGCTTTGGTGTTTGGTGGGATTTTTTAACGTCCCATAACCACATGATCAATCCAGGTGATTTAAAATCAATGCCAAAGCCAGACAAAGGCTGTTGTAAACAGCTCTCTATTTGCTTTATAGAAAAGGTGAAAAACCAGAGTGAAGTTTTCTTCAGTGAAATGGCTAAACCATAGGAAAACAGCTCAAGCCATGAGGCCACTTGTATTTCCTTGATGGAAATTCAGAAATGCAAACTGAACCGACCCCTCTCTTGTCCAGAGAAAATTAAGAGAAAGCCTCTAAAAACTGTGCTCATTAAAACTGATACCTCCTTCTTGGTAATATGAAAAGAATGCTTTGGCCATGATATATTTGTACCAAATATAAATATATTTGATAAATCAAATGTATATGATACACAGAGAGCCAAATAATGCTCCATCCTTGGCAAAAAAAGATTTGCCCTTTAATCCTAGAAGTACAGGATTATTGAGTAATTTCATTTAATAATACTCAGAAGCTGAGTGCTTCTGAAATCCAACAAATTTTCAAGTAATACATGTTTTTGAAATCCCTGGACAAAGGACTCTTATTAAAGTCAGGTATGAAGGCATTGCTCTTAGTCTTAGGCTGTGATTTCAAAGGTCTGTCTTAATGACCCTTTCATTACTCTAATTAGCATAGACCTAATGCCACTTGAGTTCTCTGAGTTGGCATTGAATTGATATTAAAATGGCTCAGAATAATAGTGTTACAATAGATCAGTATACAGACAACATGTAGGGGTCTTTTCTTAAAGGCCAATCCAAAACAGTATCTTTCATTATCTGTTTTAAACCCTTTCCTACTGCTAAATGTTCTGCTTTGGTAAACTGTGAGTCAGGTGTTCACCTTCTGGGGTCAAATATCCTATAGCTTATTTTAAAATATGTATCTTAAAAAGCAAGTCTCTTGATGCTACATTTACTCCTAGCCACGTCTCTTCTCTCTCATTTTTCCAGAGCTTTCTTGAAGGAGTGGTACACACAAGTCTGCCTGCTCTGCTGCTGCCAGGCTTCCACCCCCACCACTGCACCAAGACTGCTTCTTTAGAGACACCCATGACCTTCTGTTGCCAAATCTGATGGCCTCCTCTTAATTTTTAACTTACTTGACCTTACAGCAGCATTTTTTCCATGAGACATTCTCCTCTTTTGTACCACAGTCTTCTGATTTTCTTCATGTCCCCAAACCATACATTCTCACATTTCTGCGGATGCGTCTCTTCCATCTCATCTCTAAATGTGGAACTTTCTCAGGGCTTTGCCCCAGCCCGCTTCTCTTCTTACTATATACTAATCCACTTTTATGGCTCTGAATATATTTACACACCAATGATGTCTAAATGATCACCTCCAGAGCCAAGCTTGTAGCTACATATTTGACAGCACCACGTGAATGTTTACAGGCATCTCAAAGCTAACATCAAAAGCTGAGTGATTAATCTTCCACCACACTTATTCCACAAATCTGCTCCTCTTCCAGTATTTCCCATCTATTCAGTTGCTCACACCAAAAACCTGAGAATCATCCTTCGCACATCATTCTTTCAATAACCACACTGGATTCATCACAAGTTCAATTTTATCTTCAAATTCATCTCAAATTGGTCAATTTGAGACTATATATTCACTGTCCCTACACCCTAGGCTGTTGTCACCTCTAGCCTGGAATACTTCTGGAACAGCCTTGTTACTAACTGGTCTTCCCACTTCTACTTTTGTCTTCTTTCAATCTGTTCCCCACACAACAGTTCAATCAGATCAAGTCACTTGTTTAGATCCCTTAATAGTTTCCCACTGCATTTAGCATAACACTCATCATGACTCAAGGGCCTCTGTGACCTAGCTCCGGCCCATCTCTCCAGTCTTGTCTCTTGTTGCTCTGCTATAAAATCTCTTTGGTGTTTAATTTCTTTTAGTATATTATTAAGGACATATTGACAAACTAAATGCTTAGAATTTTCCTTAAATATGGATGTGTCTCACATCCTGGGAATTTCACTGGTTCAAAACTTGGAAAACAAAGGCAGCTAGATGAGTCTGGCTAAGGTTTATCCATTTTGCTTACCTTCTCAAAGAACCAGCTTTTAGTTTTACTGATCTTTGCTATTGTTTTCTTCATTTCTATCTCATTTATTTCTCCTCTGATCTTTATGATTTCTTTCCTTCTGCTGACTCTGGGTTTTCTTTGTTCTTCATTCTTTAGTTGCTTTAGGTGCAGGGTTAGATTGTTTATTTGAGATTTTTCTTGTTTCTTGAGGTGAGATTGAATTGATATAAACTTCCCTCTTAGAACTGCTCTTGCTGCATCCCATAGGTTTTGGGTCATCATGTTTTCATTGTCATTTGTTTCTATGTATTTCTTAATTTGTTCAGTGATCTCTTGGTTATTTAGTAGCTCACTGTTTAGCCTTCATGTATTTATGTTTTTTACAGTTTTTTTCCTTTAATTGATTTCCAATCTCACAGCGTTGTGGTCAGGAAAGATGCTTGATACGACTTCAATTTTCTTAAGTTTTCTGAGGCTTGATTTGTGACCCAAGATGTGATCTATCCTGGAGAATGTTCCATGTGCACTTGAGAAGAAAGTATATTCTGCCTCTTTCGGGTGGAATGTTCTATAAATATCAATTTAGTCTATCTGGTCGATTGTGTTATTTAAAGCTTGTGTTTCCTTATATATTTTCTGTTTGGATGATCTGCCCATTGGTGTAAGTAGGGTGTTTAAGTCCCCTACTATTTTTGTGTTACTGTCGATTTCCCCTTTAATGGTTGTTAGCATTTGCCTTATGTACTAAGGTGCTCCTACGTTGTGTGCATAAACATAATCGTTATATCTTCTTCTTTGATTGATCCTTTGATCATTATGTAGTGTCCTTCTTTGTCTCTTATAATAACCTTTATTTTAAAGTCGACTTTGTCTGATATGAGAATTACTACTCCAGCTTTCTTTTGATTTTCATTTGCATGGCATATCTTCTTCCACCCTTTACTTTCAGTCAGTATGTGTCCCTAGGTCTGAAGTGGGTCTCTTGTAGACAGCATATATATGGGTCTTGTTTATCACACAAAAAAAGAAAATTATAGACCAATATCACTGATGAACATAGATGCAAAAATCCTAAACAAAACACTAGCAAACAGAATCCAACAACATATTAAAAAGATCATATACCATGATCAAGTGGGAATTATCCCAGGGATGCAAGGATTCTTCGATATACACAAATCAACCAGCGTGATACACCATACTAATGAATTAAGGAATAAAAAACATATGAACATCTCAATAGATGCAGAAAAAGCTTTTGACAAAATTCAACACCCATTTATGATAAAAACTCTCCAGAAACTGGGCACAGAGGGAACCTACCTCAACATAATAAAGGCCATATATGACAAACCCACACCAAACATCATACTCAATGGTGAAAAACTGAAACCATTTCCACTAAGATCAGGAACAAGACAAGGATGTCCACTCTCACCACTCTTATTCAACATAGTTTTGGAAGTCCTAGCCATGGCAATCAGAGAAGGAAAAGAAATAAAAGGAATACACATTGGAAAAGAAGAAGTAAAACTGTCACTGTTTGCAGATGACATAATACTATACAAAGAAAATCCTAAAGATGCCACCATAAAACTATTAGAACTAATCGATGAATTTGGTAAGGTTGCAGGATATAAAATTAATGCACAGAAACATCTGGCATTCCTATACACTAACAATGAACGATCAGAAAGAGAAATTAAGGAAACAATCCCAATTACCATCACAACAAAAAAGAATAAAATACCTAGGAATAAACCTACCTAAGGAGGCGAAAGACTTGTAC
Source organism: Monodon monoceros (assembly GCF_005190385.1). Classification (NCBI taxonomy): domain Eukaryota; kingdom Metazoa; phylum Chordata; class Mammalia; order Artiodactyla; family Monodontidae; genus Monodon; species Monodon monoceros. Next base: position 17,134,812 of record NW_021703765.1, read on the forward strand.
TCAGAAAACTATAAAACACTGATGAGAGAAATCAAAAATGACATAAACAGATGGAGAAATACACCATGTTTTTGGATTGGAAGAATCAATATTGTGAAAATGACTATACTACCCAAAGTAATCTACAGATTCAATACAATCCCTATCAAACTACCAATGGCATTCTTCACAGAATTAGAACAAAAACTTTTGCTGTTTCTAGGGAAACACAAAAGACACCGAATAGCCAAAGCAATCTTGAGAAAGAAAAACGGAGCTGGAAGAATCAGGCTCCCCAACTTCAAACTATACTACAAAGCTACAGTAATCAAGACAGTATGGCACTGGCACAAAAACAGAAATATAGATCAATGGTACAGGATAGAAAGCCCAGAGATAAACCCACACACCTATGGTCACCTATTCTATGACAAAGGAGGCAAGAACATACAATGGAGAAAAGACAGTCTCTTCAATAAGTGGTGCTGGGAAGACTGGACAGCTACATGGAAAAGAATGAAATTAGAACACTACCTAACACCATACACAAAAAAAAACTCCAAATGGATTAAAGATCTAAATGTAAGACCAGACACTATAAAACTCTTAGAGGAAAACAGAGGAAAAACACTCTTTGACACAAACCACAGCAAGATCTTTTTTGACCCACCTCCTAGAGTAATGAAAATAAAACCAAAAATAAACAAATGGGACCTAATGAAACTTAAAAGCTTTTGCACAGCACAGGAAACCATAAAGAAGACAAAAAGACAACCCTCAGAATGGGAGAAAATATTTGCAAATGAATCAACAGACAAAGGATTAATCTCCAAAATATAGAAGCAGCTCATGCAGCTCAATATCAAAAAAACAAACAACCCAATTAAAAAATGGATAGAAGACCAAAATAGACATTTCACTAAAGAAGACATACAGATGGCCAAGAGGCACAAGAAAAGATGCTCAACATCACTAATTATTAGAGAAATGCAAATCAAAACTACAATGAGGTATCATCTCACACCGGTCAGAATGGCCATTATCAAAAAATCTAGAAACAATACATGCTGGAGAGGGTGTGGAGAAAAGGGAACCCTCTTGCACTGTCGGTGGGAATGTAAATTGATACAGCCACTATGGAGAACAGTATGGAGGTTCCTTAAAAAACTAAAAATAGAACTACCATATGACCCAGCAATCAGACTTCTGGGCACATACCCTGAGAAAACCATAATTGAGAATGAGACATGTACCACAATGTTCATTGCAGCTCTATTTACAATAGCTAGGCATGGAAGCAACCTAAATGTCCATCGACAGATGAATGGATAAAGAAGATGTGGCACATATATACTATGGAATATTACTCAGCCATAAAAAGAAACGAAACTGAGTTATTTGTAGTGAGGTGGATGGACCTAGAGTCTGTCATACAGAGTGAAGTAAGTCAGAAAGAGAAAAACAAATATTGTATGCTAACTCATATATGTGGAATCTAAAAATAAACAGTGGTTCTGATGAACCTAGTGGCAGGGCAGGAATAAAGACATAGACATAGAGAATGGACTTGAGGACACGGGGAGGGGGAAGGGTAAGCTGGGGCGAAGTGAGAGAGTGGCATGGACATATGTACACTACCAAATGTAAAATAGATAGCTAGTGGGAAGCAGCTGCATAGCACAGGGAGATCAGCTCGGTGCTTTGTGACCACCTAGAGGGGTGGGATAGGGAGGGTGAGAGGGAGGCTCAAGAGGGAGGGGATGTGCGGACATATGTATGCATATGGCTGATTCACTTTGTTGTACAATAGAAACTAATACAGCACTGTGAAGCAATTATACTTCAATAAAGATTACAAAAAAAAAAAAAAAGAAAGGCAGCTAAAAATGTTCTTCTATTGATAGTATGTCTCTGTAGGAAGCATTAGTTTCCTCATAATCGTTAAATAGAAATACGTTATTTCAATAGTGAGTAGCACTACCATAGTAGCTGGTACACAGCAAATACTTAATATTTATTAAATTAATAAATGATTTGAATGGATGCTGTAGCAAGAGAAAAGACCCTACCATATTGTGAGAGAGATCCAGAGAGACAGAAATCTTGAATCGTGTGTTGTATCTGAGTAGTTGGAGGAAACTCTCCATTAGGGACAAAGCTGTAAGCAGTTAACAAGATACTGGACTCCTGTAAGCAAGTTTTCTGTTAGTGACTTTTATCTGGTAGAAAATCCCACGGTTGTAATTTGAAGAACAGAAAAGTCATCAGAAAGGGTTCTGTGGAGGGAAACGGAGGCTGTATGTGTACCCAACAGCAGTTGATTAAAGCTCCGTCAGGGTGGGTTGGTATAACATACTAGGTTAATTATCGAATGCAGTATGAAAATCTAGGTATAGAAAGGAGTAACTAAAACCTCATAAACTAAAATTTTATGGTTTTATGTAATATTTCAAAGCACATCTAGGGATGTATCGATTATGATTACAAATACTTACAAATAGTTATACATGTGAATAAGTAGTATATAAATGTAAGGTCTTTGCAGGGGGTGCGGGTTATGATGGGCTTTCCCCTCTAAACCTTTCCTCCATGTGGCTGCGTCGCTTTCTCAATGGTAACACCCCTCCCCCCAATCAAGTTCCACTCATCCTAAGGCTCCATTTCAGTCTATGTGATTCTAGATCTAATGCAAGCTATTTTTCCTGATATTAAAATTATTTGATTTTCTAAACCATGGGGACTTAAAATGTTAGTTTACAATAAGCCAAACATTGTTTGCTCCTCACATAACCTGTTATTTTGTTTGGTAAACCCCGAGTTTCTCAACTCCAGTCTGCCTTCGAATTACCCAGGAGCACCTAATAAAAATGTAGATATCTGGGTCCCTGCCTCAGAGATTCTATTCTAATTCAGAAGGTCTGAGGCAGGAGGAATCTATTTTGAAATTTCCTACGTGATTCTGATGTGTCACCTGGTTTGGAAAGAACAATGCTAAATGACAATGCCCAGTGAATTTATATAAAAGGAACTCCTAGAGAGATGAAAACATCCATGGAGAGCTAAACACATATACATCATCCTACAAAGGATACTAGCTTAGCATTACAATTAATAATTACTTCCTCGTGTATGAATTTTGCAGTTTTCAAAAGCCCTTTCCTATCCTCCGTAAAGCACCTCATCTTTCTAGACCCACTTTGCTTTTTTGCAAAAATAAGGATGCTGGACTAAATTATTTCTTTCAGCTTAAAAAAATGATGTGTGCCTGATATATAGTAGGCACTCAATAAATGTTTATTGACTAAATGAATGAATGAAAATCACAAAAACCATGCAAAGTGTACTGGGGTAGAATAACAGGTTTTTGAGAAACAGTCTTATACCTAGTAAACTTAGGCTCAGAGGATTTAAGTAACAAATTTAGTAATTGCGTCTAAGACTAAATCTTCTGACTCCTCATTTGGTGATCTTTTGTTCAGCATTTTTGCAGAAATTGGCCAATTAGACTTCGTCGGGTGAAAGATGGTCCACCTGCTGTATTTGGTATTCACACCACCACCGATGAATGACAAACTGCTGTAAAGGTATAATGGCATGTAAGTTGTTACCTTCTTCTTTAACCTCTGTCTACAGTAGAGGCTGTAATTCCAGAGGCCTGATATACATGTCTACAGGTAATAAATCCGTGTGAGTTACAGCTGTATCCTTGTAGATTTACAATGATAAGTTTTAATTCATCTCTGGCAACATATTTATATAAATTATAGCAACAGAATCACAATGCCATATGCCGGGATGTTCACCCAGAGAAATTCAACAGGCTTATGGCAGCTGGCTTTCTTATGGCTACAAAGGCCCACTCTCAGTATATATGAGGAAAAAGCATTTAAGTTGCTATGGTGGGCAATATACAGATGTCTTCTTACGCTTGACATTTGTTTGAAAGTGAACTATGTTTTCAATGCCTTTAACTGCATTAATAAATAGTCTAGATTAAGAAATAACTTTAGGGGGGCTTCCCTGGTGGCGCAGTGGTTGAGAGTCTGCCTGCCGATGCAGGGGACACGGCTTCGTGCTCCGGTCCGGGAAGATCCCAAATGCCGCGGAGCGGCTGGGCCCGTGAGCCATGGCCGCTGAGCCTGCGCGTCCGCAGCCTGTGCCCCGCAACGGGAGAGGCCACAACAGTGAGAGGCCCGCGTAGCGCAACAAAAGAAAACAAAAAAAGAAATTACTTTAGGGGACAGTAGAATTACTTAAATAGTTAAACATTCAAGGAATAAATGCAAATTATTTCTAAGCATTTACTCTGTCTTCAAGTGTGTCTGCTTAACTGCTCACTCTGAAGCTGGAGCACAAGATCAGTTAGGCTGGGAGGGGACAGGGACAGTGTGAGGTAACCGTGGGCAATCCTCTCCCTCTAGTGTGATAAAGGGAAGGGGTCCTTGGTCTTGGACGGAACATGAGAAGGGAACACAGCCAGGTCTCTTGAGCCTTATCATGTACTTTACCATTCTAGCTCACTGTTTCTGTTCCAATAAAAGGGAAAGCTGATTCTTTTAAAGTCATGTTACTAACAGTCTACTTTGTTTTAACATATTTCCCGTTAAAAGTGCTGTTCTTACACCAAAAGTCTCTTTCAAATTCAGAAACTCAAAACTGGATTTTAAAGATGACTATTAATCAACCCACTACTACCATTTACTGAGCACTGAGACTGTAATAACCATGAAACTAAATATCTTATATATGTTGGTTCAATTAATCTTTAAGAGGGCCTAAAATTATGCCCATTTTTTTTTTTTTTTTTTTTTTTTTTTTACAGGAGAGGAAAGAGGGCTAGTAACTTGCTCAAAGCCTCAAAGATAGTAGGTGGAAGGGCAGGTCCACAAGTCCAGATCTGTTCCGAAGCCTCTACCGTCAACCTACTTTCCTGTTCATCACATCTTACAACACTCCAAGGGCCATGTTACCAAATTCCCTTGAGGAGGCAATGTTGGTTGCCTTTGTCAGGCCAACTCCCTGTGTTCTGGAAAGGTGACAGCCTTCTATCTCAGGAGTAAACTTCAATTAGTCAGTCATGATAATTCCATTCTCTTTTCCAGCAACAGGTTTAAAATGAGTATGCGATACAATTTTGGTGGACCGAGACATAAGAACAGGCTTTCTCAGATGGCCTATTTGCTTTAAAAACTTCTTTCTGCCTCCGGATGGTGCCCTCTGCATAGGTTGCTGGCTCTGTGGCAGCATCCTGTATCCTGAGGTGGTCCAGCCTAAGAGACCAATGCACTGAATACAGCGAGAAAGAGAGGCAAACACTGGGGTCCTTCACGATATCATCGAGCTGCTTGCTTCAACAGCCACCTCTAGATGTTCTGTTATATGAAATAATAAATTCTTTAATGGAAAGCCTCTTTTGTGGCTTCTAGTACTTTGTAAATAAAACATCCTAAGGATTAAATCTTTCCAACGACTCCATAGTTCTTTTATTTGTAAAACTCCCCTCTCTATGCCTCAACTACATCTTTCCTTTTACATGACCATCTTCCCTATCAGTTCATACCTGGCCCATACTTCTTTTTTCTTCAGAAAATGTTGCTTTTACTGTTTCATTATGGTATCAATTTCTATTTTAATTTAGTGTATAGATATAAAATGCCGCATGTGAAGGCTTATCACAAGCTACTTGCCGTATGTTAACGCTTCCTGCTCCTTTTCTTCACTCGGCCACCCACATCGCCATTCAAGTCCGGATCAACTGTTGCCTGGATCGTTACCAAAACCTCCAAGAGCAAGTCTTCTTCTCATCTTCTGGACTCCGGCTCTTCCCAAATGGAATATGTGACCCTGTTGCTCCCGTGCTCGAAACTCTTCAAAGGCTTTCTCTGCTACTACGCATTCAGTGTAGTGTTGATTTGTATACTCCAAAAACTTTCAAAACCAGTCACTAGCATTTAAAACTTGGGAGGATTTTAAATAAAAACCCAGATTTTCAGCTTATCTTGAAAAATCAGATCAGGCCCACAGTTCCACATGGCACCAACTGAGAGGACCTGAGACATGGCTGATCCCTTCACATGGAGCACGTGCTCTCCAGTCTGACACGGTCCCCGCCCCTCCCAATTCTGTCCCTAACACTCAAGTACAGTACCAGCTGGCATTCTACCGAAGGCTTACACTGTTGTTTTACTGAGGGTAGCGTTATAAAGAAAGACAAATATTTCTTGGATGGTGCTATCAAAATGGGTAAAGAAAAGATTAACCAAGAACGCTGACCTTTATTTTATTAATTTATGCTACCTGCCTGGTCTCTGTGGGCATTTGAGTTTGTTACTCCTGACCTACAAGACTCCACTCCATGAGGCCATCTATCCAGGCAAGGCTTGCCGTGATCTCCCCCCTCCTAACTACTAGGCTTTCTCTCTCTCCTCCTGTCAGACTTCTATACTCCTTTGCAACCTTGGTTCCCAGCATAGCAAAAACTTCACAGTCCCTGGAATGTACTCTAAGCTAAATAATGTCTCTCTGCTTCTGTTTATGCTCTTTACCCTCTCTCTGAAAAGGTTTCTTCCTCCTTGTGTGCCTATGGAACACCTACTCAAGACTCAGCTCACAAATGGACTTATTTACAAAACAGAAATAGTCACAGACATAGAAAACAAACTTATGGTTAGCAGAGGAGATAGTGTGTGTGTGGCGGGGATAAATTAGGAGTTTGGGATTGACATATATACACTACTATATATAAAATAGGTAAACAAGGATCTACGGTAGAGCACAGGGAACTCTAATCCACATCTTGTAATAACCTATAATGGAAAGGAATCTGAAAAAGAATGTATACACACACACACACACACACACACACGTATAACTGAATCGCTTTGCTGTGCACTTGAAACTAACACAACGTTGTAAATTAACTATACTTCAATAGAAAAAAGAAAATTATTCTCCCCCCACGCCATACACAAAGCCTCAGCTCAAATATCACCTTCTTTGTGGATCGTTTCCTGTTCTTGTCTCCCACCTCCCCAGGATTCAGCCTTTCTTTCTTTGTGGCATGCCACACCATTCTACTGTAGCACTGAAACACTTGATTGCACTTATTTGTTTCATCTTTGTCATCCCTGCTCTGTTGTAAATACCTTGCCCACTTGAGTACTCATTCCCTTCTGCGTTTCATAGTGCCGTGGAAATATTTCCAGGCACCATGCATTGAAGGTATTAGGATCTCTCTAACTGACTTCTAGTTTTGCCGACTCTTGGGGTTAAGCGATACGCTGTACTCCCTCTGTGAGACATCCTGACTGACGCCCACCACGTGAGGAATGCCAGCGGTTAACAGGCCCACTTGCTACTGCTCTCACCAGGTGAGCTCTGGGACCCAGAGTCAACGAAAGCTATGCTAATTCTGCTTGTCAGTGTAAACAGGTAGTTGAATTAAACACCATATAAAATTATAAGAGGGGGGAGACTGTTTTAGAAAGACATAGACATACACACACTCATGAAATCAGGTGAAAGTGAGACAACTGTAAAAGAATGGGAAAAGCATAAACATCTAGGATTATGCTCCGAGACTGCTTTCTGAGTATCTTTAATTTCTCAATCTACTTAAAGAAACCAAAGCTGGTGTGATTTAGGAAGAAAAATGTTCTAGAACTATAATCAATGGACCAATCATAGAAAGAAAAGGCCTTGGTCTCACGTTAAAAGAGATGGAAAATAAAATTATCTTTATGGAACTTAAAATGAGGTGTTTAAGATATATATCATTTTATATGATTCCACACTTGAGCAAGAGCTCTGACTACCTGAGCAACTTCTGAGGCCGACCTGTGCCAGATAAGAGGGCTTTTGTGTTACCTGTGTATCCTCCCTGACTAGACGTAAGCTCCATCACGAGCTCTATTTGAGATAGGAGCTACCAAATTTTGACAAGCTCCTTTGAATCATTATCAACATTTCTTCAGAACCTATCGTGAACTACAGACTCATGTCCCTATTACATATGCTTTAGAGTACTTATGATTCATATTTATTCAGTGACTACTATGTGCCACACTTTAAGTACTTTATACATCAAGAGTGGACATAAAGGATACAAGGCACCGAATCCAGAATGAATTCAATGTACTGTGAGTCTCCTACCTAGTATTCTTTAATTTTCTGGACTAAATATATGTAGAATTTATCTATCTATCATCTATCAATAGACACTTGTATTTTCATTTTTTATGTGTTGACAGGAAAAAGAATGGCTAGGAAGGAAACTGAATGGCATTGAGAAGTGTAGATAAAATGTGAACTTTGAGAACCAAAATTCATTTCAGTCTACTTAATGCTTTTGCAAGGATGTTGAAATGCTTGTAATAACTGTTGGGTTTGGAAACAGTTGAACTCTCTACCTCATGTATTTCCAGTTATAGATATTACCAAGAATTAATTTTTTCTCTTGGTGTAAAAATCTTAAATACTGCCATTCAAAGTATAACAGGGATATAAGAAATACTCAGTAAGTGATGGGACAGACAGACAACAGAAAAATATACCTCTACTCAGTCCATTAAAATAATTCTTTAAAAATTGTTAAACTTTCAAGATAAATGATGATCTAATTTCAAGCATTGTCCCAGATATCTGTTTCTCTTCCTAGAGGTTCTTCTCTAAATAGCATTTTACTTTTAAAATGGGAAGCTTGTTGGGTAATTCTTCAACACAGCGTCAGGAAACCATTGTCTTCTCCAACCATTCATCTTATTATCACCCCTGATGCCATATTTCTGGTTGTTGCTCCCGAATGTCATAGGAAGCACCTGCCATAAAACCAGTTGCTGAAAAGAACAGGAAGAAAATGCCTAAAATGTTGGCCTAAGTACTGTAGTCAATTCTCCCTGCAATTTTTGCAATCATCACATAAGTACCCTTGATGTATAAGTGTTATGGACTTCTGCTCAGTGAAAACTGTGCCTGAAGCTTCAAAACTCTGCCTTAAAGAAACATCAATCTTACTGTCCCCCAGATCCCTAAGGCCCATTGCTCCTCTTAAGTAGAAGTAAAATCTTTGTTATTTTTAGAGAGAAGACATTTTTCTCCAAACTTCTATTCATATAGGTGTGTTTGCTGACATTGCTGTTGAGCCTGAATGTTAGCTTTCTTTCCATATGTAGTAGCCTTAGAGTGCTTGCCAGAATTAAATGTGTTAGAGAAAATTAACCTGGTTTATTTTCATCAGAACGATTTGAATCCCACGCTGAAAACATGTTCATATCTTGCCAAGCCCACTTTTCCTAAAAATATTATTTATGGGAAATGCCAGCATTCAGTTCTTTCTTTATATTTTGCTAACACCATGTAAACTTTATTTACAAAATCTATGTTACTGAGTTAGCATTCAATAAGTCACAGAGGGAATTCCCTGGTGGTGCAGTGGTTAGGACTCTGCACGTCCACTGCAGGGGGCACGGGTTCCATCCCTGGTGGGGGAACTAAGATCCCACAAGCTGCGTGGCCCAAAAAAAAAAAAAAAAAAAAGTCACAGAGAAGAGGTGTCTCTACTTACCTATCGGAATGACTGTTTTTCACCTAAGATTTGTACATTTCTCAGGGTAATGCCAATCTGAAGATTGCTGTAACGTGAATCACTCACATATAATGGGGAAAACACCTCTCAGGTTCAGGTTTTGATAAGCGTGCTTCCACTACATTTCTTCTTCTTCTGGGCTTTGCAGGTGTTGCGCCTTCTGCCTGGAATCATGGCCCTGCCCTTCCCCTTTCCTGCTTAACTCCCATAGTGAATGGCTCAGTTCTGACGTCCTCTCCTTTAGAAAGCCCTTTCAGGCCATCCTCCCTAGACTCCTAAACAAACCCGTGCGCATGTTCCTCCTGTGTTCTCCCATCGCACTCTAGACAGCCCTGCTGGAAAGGACAATCACAGTATTTCAACTCTGGGTTTATGTCTGTCTTCCAGATCGGAGTATAAATTCCTTGAGGGATTTTATAAGAAATAGTTCATATTTATTTATTTTTACCCCTTGCACATAATACGGTATCTGATACAGAGAAGAGTTATCATAAAATTATTTTTATTTTCCTTTTTTATAAATAAAATAAGTGATAACTCATGAATAAATGAATAAACAGTCCACGGTCCAAGATGAAAAATACAGAAGGCAAAACAGACCAACTGTGGAGTTTCATCTTTTTTTTTATGAGAACAATTGCAGTTCAAGAGTCATTCTGTTATTCATAGGAATATTAGGGAAAGTATGAAAAAATGAATGTGCATGGACCGTGGGAAAGTAGTTTCAAAGCATTCTGATAATCAAATGCACAAACCTTTGGGCCTAGCACTGTGAATCCAGGAATTTACCCTAAGAAAATCAGATAGGCATAGAAAGTTATATAAATAAGGCTATTCAATGTAGCACTGTTTATGATGGTGAGAAACTGGAGGTAGGGGACTTAAATGTTAATTGATAGAGGATTGGCTAATGAATTCTACATCTGTGTACTAGAACATTATGTAGTCATTTGAACAGATTAAAATAGCCCTTCAAACTTAATATGTCCAGAACCTAAGTCCTGACCTTCATCCCACACCTCACCTGCTTTTCTCTCAGTCGTTAATGGCACCATAATCCATTTAGGTGCTCAAGACTCAAATCTATGAGTCACCCTTGAACTCTTCCTTTCTCTCACCACTGCCTTTCCCTGAACTTTCCACACCCTGCACCCTACATTTGAACCATCATCAAGACGTGTTGGCTCTACTTACAAAACATATCCTTTATGTGTCACATTTCTCCACCACTACTGTAACAACCCTAGTCCCAGCTCAGCAGCTATTAATCTTTTAAAGTAAAAACAGATCAAACCAGTTCCTGTTTTTAGGACCTATCCTACAGAGAGAAAAGCAGCAGTCTATAAAGATGCTCACTGCAGCTTTGTATGTACGAACACAGAGCTGGATTTAATGTGAATAGTTCATCAACAGAATAATAGTTTGATAAAGTATTTTACATTTTGTAAAGAACATGTTAGATCAATGGTGTTTGACCTGGAAGTTTAGCTATGATGTGCTATTAAGATTTTTTTTTAGGCTGCAGAGTACTATGTCTCTTGTGATTCCAAAGTTGTGAAGTAAAGAACAAAAGCCTTTCAAAAGCAAAGCAAGCAAAAAATAATTGTTAAAAACGTCATATATTTCCAATCATGATGCTATGAAACTAGAAATCAACTATGAAACAAACTGCCAAAAAAAAAATCATGTAACATCATATAATTTCCTCACTTGAAATTCTCTAATGGTAACCCATCACACTGAAATAAAATCTGAGATCCCCACCCTAGCCTTCATGATCAGATCCTGCCTTCTTATCACACCCCATCTCAAATCTATCTTCCACTTGCTCACAAATTGAATGCCCTTTGCGGTTGTCTGTTTTCTGTTCCCCGAACTTTCCAATGTTATTCCCACCTTAGTCATTGTACTGACTGCCCCTTGTCCTTATAACGCTCTTCTTCTAGATGGTCACATAGTCTCAGGTTAAATGAAACCCCCTCAATGCGCTCACCCCTGAATTATCCCTTTGTATTATCATCTCACTCCATGATATTTTGTATTATCATCTCACTCCATGATATTTTCTTGTCTTCTCTCACTGAATAGAAGCTCCTTGAGGGCAGGATCCACACCTGCTTTGTTTACAACTAATAGTAGGCACTACTTGCTATCATTGAATGAGCTATATGGACTCACAGGGAGAAATGATACATTGTTAGGTAAAAATAAAACGGGTTGCAGAAAACTATTATATTATTGGGGAGGAGGGAGGGAATAATATTATTTGTATATCACAGAAATAAGACTCAAAGTATTTACAATATATAGCTAAACAAGAGTTAACTCTAAGGGACAGGTTTCAGTGGACTTTAACTCTCCACTTTAAATATTTTATTATTGCTCGAGGTTATTTTTAATAAGCATGAATTACATTTATAATCTGAAGAAGCAATTAATAAATTTCATTCATTTTCCAGAGAAAAAGAGAGGTTGACTTGCTCCTTCACCAGCCGTTATGTATCTTCCTCTTCCCTTGCTCTCATGTAAATGCTAATCATTCAAGCATTATATCTGGACTTCTCATGGAAATTACAGAAATTACTCAATTTCAACTGGCCAGGTATCAGTAGGTCATTACTGCCAATGAAAACAAAATAATTCCTGTAAGAAAATAATTGTTACAGGAAGCTTCAAAGCTTCATGCTGAGAAAGAGAGAAAGAGAAAGAGAGAAAGAAAGGAAGGAAGGAAGGAAGGAAGGAAGGAAGGAAGGAAGGAAGGAAGAATTGGGAATTGGCCACAGCTTGCCAGATCCAGAGATGAAGCAGAATGAAAAACTTTTCAACCAACTCCAAATAAGGTAACAACAATCCTTAAGATCCTAACTACCGTTTTCCTTTGAGTTATAAAGGCAACCATCTAAGTAGCATAAAAAGGCTTGTAATTTATCCAAAGAGGTAAATTTATAAATAAACTAGACTGAATTTCAACAGAGATAAGTAATGAAAGGATAAAGAATAAATGATATGCAAATAAGAGAGAATGAGAACATTCACAGCTATGCCTGTTGAAAGCAAGAGAAACTACAAAGAAAATTATGCTGCCTAACAAGTGAGAAACTGAAAATAATAAAATGGCTGACTCACTGACCTAATCTTTCCTATCTTAAAAAGGATGCTGAAGAAAACAGATGTGGAAAATTACACAGTAATAAAATCCTTGAAGAAAACCCAGTGGTGGTTATTTAATATATGACTTTAAATATATACAAACAGATGGGCCAAAAATTGGAATATACTGGCAATTGAGAATACCATATTTAAAAATCAGCTTCACTCAGAAAGATTCTAATATAGCAGTAACATGAAAAGTAATATTTGTAATGATTTCAAAAAATTACTAAAAAATATATCAGTAGAACAATAGATTAATGCTATAGAAAAATCAGGATAGACAAAAGAATAATTATTAAACTTGGATGGTTGAGGACAGAACAGTAAGTATAATCTTAACTTTGCTAATTACTTGGTTTGATATTCTACTCATTCTACTTTTAAGATTTATCAAATTGTTCTGGAATAAAAAGCGGCAAAAAAAAAAAAAATTCCTAAAATAGAAATTGTAATGGATCTGGCTTGTACGAAGTCATGTATACCTGAGGAGGAGGAAACAGTTCAGGGCTGACTGATTTTGTCTTATTTAACCAATGACTAAATAATAATTATGATGGCTAACATTTTTAAGCACTTATTATTGGCTGATGTTTGCTTTATATATAAATATATTCTTTTAACCTTTACAACATGATGCTAAGACGGTTATTGTGTCCATTTTATAGATGAAAAAACTAAAGCACAGAGAATTTAAGTACAATGCTCTCAGCCTCAAAGCTAATAAGGGCTGAGCAAGGATTTGAACCCAAGGCAGTCTGGCTCCAGGATCTGCTCTAAGACTGCCTTCCCTAATAAATAAAAGGAAATCAATAACTTGCTAATAGAATTTAATATTAAATTTGGTATATTACAAATACCAGCAAAGAAACTGCATTTATCTGAGTCAGAAATATGGATACAAGAATTTGAGATGGCCACATAACTTACAAGGGGTATAAGGAATTCAGAGGATGGTCAGAAATAAAATTCAATAGAACCATGAATAAAAAAGGAGCCAATATTCACTATTTTAATGTGACTTATTCTCAGCATTTTTGTTTACCAGGAGTGCTTCACCTATGAGTACACAGTAACTTTATATATTCAGTGAGATCAGACATTTCAATATAATCTAAAACCCAAGGTAATGGGAAAGGGGCATTTATTGAAATCTTCACTGTGTTTGCAACAAATCATCCAACAGCCCAGGCTGTTGACCTGATTTGTCTCACCTGCTCAGAGGAAATGGGGTCAATTATAATGTATGAATTCTTAGCCAAAGTCAGGAAAAAGAACAGATAAGTGAAGAAATCTGTACTCTGGGCAGTGGAGTGGTAAGAATTAACATTAGGGTACCCCAAGAAATTAAGAAATCTAGCTAAGGACATAATAAAAGGGAAATCAAGTCAGGTGGTGGTGCTATGGAAGTGAAGGTAGAATTTGAGAGAGAGGGAAACCAGTTCTACTAAACTACACTAAGAGGGCAGGGGGCCCGTTGCTAGTGGTATGGCGAGACAACCCTAGTGTGTTGGAGTGTATGATTTCAGTCGCTCTGTCAAGGTGGAAACTAGAAGGTGTGGGGCAGAGGGGGTGTCACAGACCAGAGAAGTACAAAGGTAGGTACAGTAAGGGTTAGGAAATGCATTTTTTAAAGGCGCCAGAAAGGTGGATTTACCATGAAGCTAAGCTAATGAAATATATATACATATATTTATAGTTTGTTTTTGTTTCATTTTATGCAGGCCTCTGATTTTTTTCTTTTTTAAATATTGGGTTGGCCAAGAAGTTTGTTTGGGTTTTGCTGTAACATCTTATGAAAAACCTGAATAAACTTTTTGGCCAACCCAACAGAAGTCTCCGAAACTATACATGCTGTAGACCCCATGCCCTGGAGCCTTAATGAATGAAATAGAGTCTCCTCACAATGTAATAAGTCTAGTTCTCAAAGTGACTTTGCAGTTGAGGACGAATGGGAACAAGGGAAGAGGAGGCTGACAGGAAAGCAACGAGGCCGTGGTCCTCATATTCCATAATCGCTTAAAGGTAATTGTGGTTTTTCTGATTTTCTCACTAGTTTAGTTAGATGCTCGGCAGATGCCTGTATATAACAACGTGACTGGACCAGTCGGTGAGGTCTTGCTGGTTGAAGAATGAAGGTAAGCCGTGCTGGACAATGATGGGATAAATTAAGGTTTAAAGACCAGTGAAAATGGATCTGAACAGAGCTTAGGGTTGCTTTCAATACCATGGAATTAGCAAAGGAGCAGGGCAGAGGACATTCAGGAGATAAGGGTAAAGTAAGTGGACGAAATAACCTGTAGCCTCCTTCTTTCCACGTGGAGTAAGGAATCTGTAAGGCCAGAGGAGCTCAGCCTGCAGGCTCATTGCTTTTTACAGCATTAGGCTGTGTGATGGGGCACATGATAGCATTCCAGAATCCACCTCCTGCTCTATCTATAACGGACTATAGTGAGACCTCAGTTACTACCATTCTATAACAATCAATCTTCACTTCTGTTTTTTCCTTCATTATCTGACCCACAGCAGGCCTGGTCATGGTCCACTACTGAAATATAGGTGTATTTTCATGACTCACAAGAAAGAGGTTCTCTATGCTATTTCTGAAAAGACATTCTATTATCCTTTATACAGAAACAACAAGTTTGATGAGGGGTTACTGACATACTAAGATGTAACTATATCCAAATTACAAATATATTTTTGATAGAACTGAGGCATACTTTGTTTTCATTTACCATGTCATATTATATTTCTTACTATATTTTTTACTCCAAAGACTCAGGGTATTTTGTTTGATCAACATGAATGAATTTTATTGTGAAACTACTACGTAGCAGGCACTAGAAAATGTGGGGCTTCAAAAATGAGTTCTTTATGGAATTTACTTAAAATTGTCAATAATAAAATTCTTTTACTAATTTAAGATTTAGATAAGACTTTGGCCACACTTTCTTCCTCTCATATATCACTGCCTTTTTGGTCGCGTTATGTCAAAGTAAGAAAATAAGTGCCCAGATTTACCAAAGTGGATTAGATACCACCACGTAACACAACCCAAACTTCCTAAGAAAAACTAGCTAATATGAACCTAAGAGAATCTTGCACAGAGCCAGCAGTTATTATTACAAAGAACGCATCCAAAAAGGATTGGAAAATCAGAGACAGATAATAACAAGTCTGCCAAACCAAAGGCAAATATTGTTAGAGGGAAGATTTGCATTGCTGATTTAACCAAACACACACTTGTAGCTCTAAGGATTCATGGAACCTAATTAACCTGCTTATCAAGAAGGCTGCTTTCCCAATACAATTTAAAGCACTTCATCAGGAGCTACTTTTTTTTTTTTTTAAATTAAGCAGAATTCAAGTCAGGTGTATTCCTAAATTGCTAGCAGTTGCCAAGTAAAAACACAGTTAGGAGCACAGCAGGATTTTAACTATTGAACTGCCTCAAAGTTTCTGATTTCCATCATCAGTGGAGGTTCAGCCCAACACCACAGGTAAGAGCTACCTTTAGAGAGGAAATCTACACATGGCCTACGGCAGTGCTGCCAGACTTTTCCACCAAAGCTCTCCTAACTAAGGGGTGGGAAGTCCTAGCCCTGACGATCTACAAACATTCTGAGGTCTCAAGGTTTATCTTTAAAATCTCCACAATTCATGTAATTTCATTGCGATGTAATGTATTTCCAAGTTTATTTTAATATAACCAACACTTACTGAATACTACTTGCTAAGAATTTTACATAAATTACCTTACTTCTCACAATAATAGGCCCTATTTCTATCACTATTTTGTAGTGAGGAAACTTCACCACAGAAAAATAAAGCAATATATATATATATTTTTGCGGTGCACGGGCCTCTCACTGTTGTGGCCTCTCCCGTTGCGGAGCACAGGCTCCGGACGTGCAGGCTCAGCAGCCATGGCTCACGGGCCCAGCCACTCCGCGGCATGTGGGATCTTCCCGGACTGGGGCACGAACCCCCGTTCCCTGCATCGCCAGGTGGACTCTCAACCACTGTGCCACCCGGGAAGCCCTAAGCAATGTTCTTAAGCTTATGAAATGGAGATGGGATTTAAGCCACACAAGTTTCTATTTGTTCTTCTCCAGTATATTACACTACACTGTTTTAAATCACTTTTCAGTTAAATGAGTTAACTCTTCCTCCTCTAGTTGCTTAAGTCAGAGGTCAGCAAACCTTTTCTGTAAAGGGCCACGTAATACATTTGATAGGCTTTGTGGACCATATATGGTCTTTGCTGGCTACTACAACTCAGTTCTTCCACTGTAGTGTCACAGCAGCCATACACGATCCTTAAACGAACGACGTGGCTGTATTCCAGTAAAATTATATTTACTGAAACAGGTGGCAGGCAGGTTTGGGCGATAGCTTGTAAACTCTTAATGTAAGTAAAATTCCTGTTCCAGACTGAATGCATATTTATCTTGTGGTTTTGTATAATTGCCTCTACTAGTTTGAGAACAGGTCATAAGAAAACATTTAAAAAAAAAAAAGAAGAAGCCAATGCCAAAAGGTAAGGAAAAGAGATTTGACTTTTCTATCTATCCTTTACCAACTAATTGAATGATGACGACAGGGAACCTATATGTTCCTTCCCCTATTCCCTCAGCCATGGGTCCTCTGCTTCCACTGGGCCCAGGGACATTTCCTCAGCCTCTGGCATCCTGGACAGGCCACAGCAGGTCTTCCCATCACCTGTGACTCTCATCATGTAGGTGGTTGCCCCTTATCTTTCCACCTAATTGGAATCTACCCCTGGAGTCCAGTGAATTTACTAATTATCCCTTCTACATCTTTTATGTCATATCTCTCTGTCTTTGCTCACGTTAGGAAAATTGTCCCTCTCTCTCTGTTCACTGATTCCAATAACTAATTCAAAAAATACTTTACTACATTCCTAGTTCAAAATTCCTAGTCCTTTGATTCACCTCTAAAATATCATTTTTTGAACATGCCAACTATACTTGTGTATTCTGTTTCAACTGTCGACTCACGTATTTCAAACACTACAACACTAATGCCATAAAAGAATTAAGAGAATCCCTTAAGAGCTCATTGTCACTGGATAAAACTGGTAACTGGCAAAAGTAGTTAAGATTGATTTTAGAGATTTAGCTTTGTTTTTATGCTCTGAATGATGAGAGTAAAGGGTAACCTTCTCTTTCACACAGAACTGGAAGGTAAAGGTTATTCCATCGTTCGACACTAATGACAGTTTGGGGTATCAAAATAAAGAAGCTGAGGTAGAAAAATGTCATGGGGAGACTGAAATGTCTAAGCGTAATAAAATAATGTACAATAAAATGAATAGGAATGACATTACAAATTCCTGTTAAGAAAGAATGTCATTGATTGGTAAGTGTTTCTTAAATAATTTCGTGAAAAAGAATAAGATATTCAAATTATTCATGTTTCTTTCATGTTACCAAGATCTTCACTGAGACCACACAGGAGGAAAAAACTGTCAGGATATGTATGCTCAGGACAGTCTGTTGCTTTCTCATTAGTTTTTCATTGCTGTTCTTTCACTCCTCTTTGGGTTTCGTCACCGTGCTCACGCTGTCTCACTCTTCTCTCTGTTGGTGGCAATAGTGTCCTCTCTATGATTTCCTCACTTCTATTTTAAAGAAAGTTGAAAAGGTCCCCTTATTCAATTTTTTTTTTGTCTTTACCTTGTTGCTGTTTGTGCCTTATTTCTCTCAAGTTGGCTAATAATAATATACAGTTGACCCTTGAACGACACTAGCTTGAACCGCGAGGGTCCTCTCATACTCAGATTTCAATTGTAAATACTATAGCTCTACACCATCCAGGGTTGGTTGAATCCCCGGATGCAGAACCAGGGATATGGAGGAACCAGGGATAAGGAGGGTCAACTATAAGTTACATGTGGGTCTGCACCTCTAAGCCCAGCGGTGTTCAGGGTCAACTGCATTCCAATTTTTAAAAATTGATTTACCAAAAGAGATTCTGAAAATGCTGTTTGAAGAATCTGTCTCTCTTAGGAGAGAATATTATAGACAATATGTAACTTCATTTTTAAGCAAGTATTCAGAGTGGTTTCATTGCTCAAAGTGAGAGTTCAGAGTAAAGAAATACAGTCACCAATGAGGAGTTAATGTCTTTTAAAGAAAATAAATCACACAAAGGATATTCAATAGTTACATCAGTGTGGCAAATGATGCATATTCCACGCACTTCCAGGAAATGCACAATGCACACTCACGCATTAGAGCCTCTGAGAAGGCCTGCGTAAAGAAACGTGTTACATTCGAACAGTACCCCCAAACTTGTCTGACCCTTGAAACTTTTACCCCCAATACCTGTTACCATCCCTTAGAACTATTTCACGGAAAGCTGCCAGAGAAACTTTTGGAGAACTAATTAATAGCTTATTAAATTTAAGAGGCAATTTAAAATTTAGCTACATCCTGATGTATTTCTTCATACTCCTTCTGGAAATTCCTAATACAGTTGAATATATCCATCTAATACTACGGTTGAATACAATTCCTAATTCCTGATTGAATATATCAGCACTGATAGATGCTACAGTGAAAAATAAGAAGTTATTGGACCGTAATGAAAGCAAGCTTGGAACTATTTATCAATGACCACAATAAATTCACAATGATCAGGGTGGAGCCTAGCCCTGCTTTTGCCATTAACTAACAGTGTGACTCTGGAATAGAGATTTAAAGTCTGGGAGCTTTGATTCACTTACATGTAAAGTGGGGCTAGACCTGCTCCATCTACGCAACTGGTACATTCGGAGAACAAAGGGCTCAAGATCAAGACCGAGAAGAATTTCTCATAAACAATGAAGTTTTATAAAAGCAGAGAAAGTTATAAAAGTATAAAAAAGGAATATATCTCAAATAGAGACTCAGTTTCCTTACAGATCCACACTAAATGCCATTATGATTTCTGCCTTTCTTGAACTCTGAGTAGAATACTGTCTTATAATCGCTAAAGATCTCATTTTACATAGTCAGAAAACTAATTTTTGTTTAGCCACTAATCATAATAATGTATCACCAATTTTTTTGCAGAAAACGAGGCAAAAATAAGAAATTCAGAGAACTTTGTTTAAAAGAAGAAAAGATTTATTGCAAAGTGGTTTGTGAGTAGTGCGTACCACCTTACTCAAGGCTCTATTATGAACCCATCTGTGGCAACTCTTCATTCCCAGTGAGTAAAGACAGTAGGGGTCTATATTCTCTGAGTCCTTCATTAAACTATTGATCCCTTTAGCATTATCCATAATGTTCCAGCAGCTCAGCACGTCAACTGGTGAAGTGCTGGTCTCTCACTCCTTTCAATAACTTGCGCACTTTATGGAGAGGAAGTCATAATGATTTATTTACCTGACACTTTCCAGTCCGGATGTCGTACAGGGCCACTGAACCATGGCGAGCTCCAACTGCTATTCTGTGATTCCGCTCATAATAGCTGACCATGTAGAACCTGGATTGAACATTTGAACAACAAAAAAACAGAAAAAACAGGTGAGATGACCTGCACATCAAAGTGGATAGCAACACACTTCAAAGATTAAAGCCAGCTCTGATATATATTTTTAAATAACTATATGTATATCTGTAATTAATATATTGAGATTTTTAAAAAATGTTTCATTGTAATAATTCTTAAAATCAACTGAAAGAAAAATGATGCAGAATACTGCTTAGGCCTGTTAATGATTATTTTCAATAGAAAACAACTTCTTAACTACAAACACCATTGAATTTTGAAACAAGAGATAAGGGTCACATACAAAAAAGATTAAACATGAAAACTCAGTTTTGCTTCAGTGACTATTCTGCAAATATTTCTATTTGAACAGAAATAGAAAAGATGAAAAGTCTTATATATTCCATCTAATTATGTTCTCATGGTTTATTACAGTATTAAGGAATACAAAATACTTTCCAGCAGGACAGTCATAAAAAAGCTGCATAAATATGAAGCTTAAACGTTCAAATCAATAATTTAGAATGAAATCAGAAAGTTATCCACCAAAAAGTTATCTGGCAAATTCTCTAGAATTTCCACATTTATCAGTTTATCTAAATGATAACTGTGACTATTGGTGGTATAAATAAGCATATTTGGTGATTTGGCATTGCATGAAAATAGGATTTAGGGAGGAGGCCTTGAAGGTCGTAAAAGGTTGATTTATTTTTATTTGTTTACTTTTCTAGATTAATTTTCATGATGATCAAGTATTCAAATTCCTGATCTATGCTTTGTTATGATTTAATGGCCATATGGCTAGAGCCTGGGAAGGTAAGAATAAAAATTATTAGAAGTGTAAATAAGGTATGATTTTATGTCCCCAAAGAGTTTTGAATATGCCTTCCCATTATCTAGTCCTATTGTCTCAGTGAGCATTACCCAGATAAATAAGTGGCCTACCCTCAATATTTCTGAGGATATTACATCAATTCTACTACACATTCCTTGCCATTTTTCTCTTTGATTCCCTGCTACTAATCTAAATTTTCTGCTATTATTTTTTTAAAAGACAGGATGGGGAGGCAAAACAAATGACAGAAAAGAAATATCATTTCTCTAATGCTTTCTTGAGATTGATATAGAGTAAAAAAACTAGTAGGGCATAGGACTCCATTTCTGAAATTCTGGTAAGAGAGGCAGAGAGAGAGAGGGAGAGAGGGAGAGAAGATATTTGTGAGCATTTTGAAACCAGGGACAGTCTGACAAAGCCATTTTGGCATTAACAGACATTATGACATTCATACATATTTTATAAATCTGGAAAACAAGCTATTAAGTGTTTAAACTTTTTGTTTGATACTTATTACCAAGGAATGGATTCAATAATACTTCTGTCCTATCCCTAAGCCTCACTCAATGAGGCAACTTTTTTCCTCTTCAGTGGAAGACGAATGCTTCATTTCTAGTTACATGGAAGATACTACTTTAGGATGTCCTGCTGGTTTTTGCTGTGCTCAGGTATGGGATGTTCTGTTTGCATACAGGTTTGAGGGAAGGAAGGGGAGTGGAGTCTCCTGACACATATGAAGCTTCCCCACTATTAAGTGGTTAGTAAAAAGTTTCTTAAAAGCTTTTCTTGTCTAAAGCATCCTATTACTGCCCTCGGTAGAAAAGGCAGGAATCAGCAATCAGCATTCAAAATGTAATGTTTCCATAGTCAAAAATAAGAGGTTTAGAAGAGTTTAAAAATGTTTACTATTACGTTATTCAATAATGACAGTGGTCTAAGTATTGGGCATCAGTATATATCTATATGTATGCCTATGTCTACATCTACATCTAAACACACATAAGCCCACACAATTTAAATCCTATTAGAGTAACATGGAATATAATAGCTAACAAATGTTTTAACAAATATCTATTCTGTGCAGGTTAATAGCCACAGGAAAATAACATTTCCAGAGGTATTTTGTTGTCAACTATTAAACTTTGCACAGACATAACAGTTGTATTGCCCAAATCCTACTGTGAAACATGAATATAATTACCCCTCAAAATAATCCTCTTCAAAACAAACCGTTGGTAAAATACATTTATGTTGACCAAAATTTTACTTAAACTCAAATCTAGAAGTTTTGTTACATTGACCATTTTCTATGCTCTGGATATCAACCTTCTATATCATCCTTCTATATTATCTACAGACACCATTATTTATGGGAGAAAAAAAAGATCAAATCTATTCTTGGTATCAAATCTTTAGTCTGCCTGAAAGGACCATATATTACAGGTCTGCATTTTTCATTCTTTGCAATTTACTACTAGGCTAATACTCCTAAAATATCTTAAAGAATTCTGGACAGTGAAGGTCTCATGGCATGTTTTTAATCTTTGGATTTCTTGTGAAACTTTTTATTTCTTTAACAGTCTCTCCTTTAACAGAGGAAATCCAAGGTATGTATGCAGTCACTTCCCAAGTATCCACTCTGGGGACTGGCTGCAGTGAGCCTAACTCTTCTGAGGGTTTCTAGAGCCCACCATGCACCCAGACTACTCTTCTCCTGAAACCAGTTCTCCAATGGGGGGCTGTCAAGATTTAAGGATGGTGCAATACACATTACTTGACCCTACCCCAAAAAGTATCAATGGATTGCAGAGCAGCATCCATCCTAGTTCTTAAGACTATTCTAGTCTTGACCTGACCCCACATGGGAGTCTTGAATTCCTCCAAAATTTGGGGGGAGGGCTCTCAGAGTAAGGGTTCACCTGTGCTGAGCCTTCTGGAAATGGTATCTCAGTCTCTAGTTCACTGCATTGATAATATGCACTTGGGCAGTATTTCTTGGGCAACAACCTGCCACGAATCTTTCTGTTATACTCAAGTTACAACAATGGTTTTCCTCTATTCAGCCCACAACAAGGAAACTGTTAAGTCAGAGGAAACATTACCACTCAAGTATATGAAAGACGAATAAAGTGGAATTGAATAACGTTGCAAAATGTATTTCTTGCTGGGGCTGCGGTGGTCATCATCCAAAAATTTTGAAGTCACTGATCTCCTTGCTTTCACTACTGTCCACGTGCAGCCAGAGTGATCCTTTTCAGCCATAAATCAGATCACCTCTCCTGTGTGTTCACAACTGTCCTTCAAGATCTGGCCCTATGTGATCTGGCCCTAACACCTCTCGGACTTCCTATTCCCTTTGCTCGCTCTGCTCTGGTCATACTGATCTCCTTATGCTTTCGTGAATATTCCAAGAGTGTACCCACTTTGGAGTTTAACGTTTGCTATTCCCTCTGCTTGAAAATCTCATCTGCCCGGTATCTCCAGGGCTTGTGCCCTTGCTTCATTTAGGTCTCTGTCCCAAGGTTATCTTGATAAGAAAGGCCTTTATGGGCCATCCTATTTTTAATACAGCAGCCTTTCCTCCACTACTCTTGAGTCCAATATCCTATTTTTTCTTTATTGTATTTATCATCTCTTTGATATTAAACAATAATTTTTTGTTTATTGCTTGTTTCCCTCCATCAGAGACTTTTTTGTGTATGAATACATAAACAGGGTCCAATCAAGCAGTATACAGCAGTACAAAGTTTAATGCTGTAAGAAGTCCAAATCACTATGCTTATCCTTCAGTGACTACTTTATAAACTAGGCTAAACATTTCAAGTTTTAAGACCACTGAATATTTCATAAGGTCTAAAATAATAATTGGTATAAACAACAAAGGAAATAAAAACTGTCTATAAAAGTTAGGCGGGCTTCCCTGGTGGCGCAGTGGTTGGGAGTCTGCCTGCCGATGCAGGGGACATGGGTTCGTGCCCCGGTCCGGGAAGATCCCACATGCCTCGGAGCGGCTGGGCCCCATGGCCGCTGAGCCTGCGCGTCTGGAGCCTGTGCTCCGCAATGGGAGAGGCCACAACAGTGAGAGGCCCGCGTACCGCAAAAAAAAAAAAAAAAAAGTTAGGCAGAAATCAAGAAACAGAAAGCAGCCCCATGACCCTTCTAAAAAATGTATTTTCAATTGAGACAAACAATTGCAGATTTACAAAAAGATATCTGTAAAGGCCCTTGAAGTCTGAGTACATTGCATGAGACTGACAGTTGCATAATGGAAATTATTTAATTATGTCTTGGGGAACTAGAAAAGATTATTTGGTCTGAAACTCAAGAAGGCAAATATAGTCTAAATAATGATACATACAATAAAGCATGTATTTTTGGTATAAATGTTCTGGGAATAAAATTATTCTAAGAATTTGCCAGGTATTTATATAGGCACACATAAATTTCACTGAACATGGTATCACAAAAAACATAATTAAAAGAAATAATCAATTATCGATCATTACTAAATAATAGAATAGGTTATTATATTTCTCCAAAGCATATTTGTGACATCAACTCCTCAGAAGTAACACACAACAGGGTGCCACCCACCCATAGCTGGGCGGTTTATGATGTGAAACACAAATGTGTATTGGGTCCACTCCAGGGCAGGATCCTGGAGCAAATCATGTTGCTTAAGAGTTTGCCAAGCACCCAATACCTAAATCTAAACAACTTTGGTATTCTCTACTTATAGTCTCCCTTGAATTAATGACCTTTTTTATTTTTATTAAAAATGGCCCTCAAATAAGAGAAATTTGTGTGAAACTTAAATGTCAATTTGGAAAAATATAGGAAGAGGAAACATGCAACTCTCAACAGAGAGATGATTTAGGAGAAAGACAGAAACCTGTAAAATCACTTTCTCAACTATGACTTTGATAATATGCTATGATTTCAGGATGTTAATACTGTATATAGTGTCCTTGAGCATTAAAATACAACAAGGAACACTCTTCAACTAATCCAAAATTCATCTCCAGCTAAAATGAACCCATCTAAAATCTAAGGATGTAAGGAATAGAATGTATGAGCTATAAGTACGATTTATAACTAGTTACAAGTCACTACTACTGAGGACAAACTGTGTAACAGGCACTGTCCTGAGAACTGGTATATGTATTTCCAGGAGTAGCTGAGGTATTAGGAGCAATTCTTATCTAGTTGCTTTTACAAATTCTTGATGTTGATTTAAAATGGTTCAAAAACTTTGGACTCTTTGTTTAAAAGGTATTAAGGTAATATGCACTTGTAAAAAACCACCAGTAATATGTATTAGTGTATATGTATATGTACATGTTAGTGTATATGTAGTATATATGTATACATATAATGTATGCATATATGTATGCATACAAGTGCATTTTACAATATACACTTGTAAAAAACCACCACTAATATGTATTAGTGTATATGTATATATTAGTGTATATGTATACATATACATATATGTATATAGTAAAAAGTAAGTCTTTCCTCTCATACCCCCTCCTTCACCAAGGGTTAATTACTGTTAACAATTTGGTGGATCTTCCCAGCTTTTTCTAATGTTTATTACAAAAATAGTATCATATTACATCCATTATTCTACAACTTCCTTTTCTTCCCTCAATAGTTCATGGAACATCCTCCCACATCAGTATAAATGAATCCACGTCATCCTTTCTCACACCTGCATTGTACCCCTGTGCATTCATACTCCATTATTTAACTCTTCCCTTTCTGACATTTAAGTTATATTAAACATAGATTCTTGTATACATAGGTGAGTATTTTTGTAGGATAGATTCCCCAAAGCAACATTCTGGATTAAAGCATACACACATTTTATTTTATTTTATTATTTAAAAATTTTTATTTATTTATTGGCTGTGGTGGGTTTTCATTGCTGGGTGCGGGCTTTCTCTAGTTGCGGCAAGCAGGGGCTACTCTTCGTTGTGGTGTGCAGGCTTCTTACTACAGTGGCTAGTCTTGTTGTGGAGCACAGGCTCTAGGCGCAGGGGCTTCAGTAGTTGTGGCACACGGGCTCAGCAGTTGTGGCTTGAGGGCTCTAGAGCACAGGCTCAGTAGTTGTAGCACATGGGCTTAGTTGCTCCGTGGCATGTGGGATCTTCCTGGGCCAGGGCTTGAATCCGTGTCCCCTGCATTGGCAGGCGGATTCTTAACCACTGCGCCACCAGGGAAATCCAAGCATACACACATTTAAAATTTTGATTACCTTCAATTCCCCGTAAAAGAGTGACCCCACTTGATATTATCAAATTTTCTACTTTTTTCGCCAATACAAGGAAAAATTGCTATCACATTTTTGTTTTAATTTGCATGAAATAACTTTTTAGACTGGTTCATTTGATTGCACTCTGCCGGATATGCATGCACATTTTTTATATTAATGAAAACAAAATTTATTTAAAATCTAATCAACACACTGCATCCCTTTATTCATCGTGCATACTTGATGAGGAGAGAGACTCCTCAATATCCATGATGTGCTCCCAATAACCCATGGACAAGATCTGAGCCCTAAACACAGGCAAAGCTGTTCTGCAGGAAAGAACAGTAGGCCTTCTGTAGTGGAGCAACGTACAGTTTGACAACGAGAAGGTACCAATGACAACACCCTTGTCCCCTTTTTGGCCAGGATGGGATGGGAAAGAGCTCTTCTGAGGGTGCCCACGTGAGAAGCCACGGCCTAAAAGATTCAGGAGTCGGTTCTCAGAGCACTGCTCAACCGCCCTCAGGGATGTCAGAGCTGCAACCAAGGGGGGCGCTTTGTAGAGGAGGAAACACCTTGCAGACATGTTTGTACACCTCCCCGGACAGAACTCCGGTCTCCATGCTGCTAATATGTTTGAACGATTCAGAGACACGAAAGTGGCTTTGGTGAAGGCACCAGCTCAAGGGGAGCTGTGTTAGTTTTGGGGGGTGTGAGCGGTGGAGGGCGGGGGAATGTTTTCTAGAAGTGCTTCATTCCAGTGACGGGCACTAGTTCAAAAGACAAAATGTAAAGAGACCTCATTCTGGGATGGTGATGGACACTGGCAAATTCCACTTAAGACTCACAACTTCCCACTCAGCATGTTGCACATTGTAAAATCATCAATAGGTGTTCATCGCCTGAATACCACCACTAAGTATTTAATTGGTGAACTACTTTCCTTCTGAAAAAACTTGCTATAGGCATGCTGTAGCTGGGGTGTTAGAAGGAGAACTGGAAGCAGAGTTCCTGCAAGGAAAAATACCACGCCTGTTGAGGGTGTATTGTATGATGGCTGAAAGACACGTCTCTTATCACCTGACTCTTCCACCTACTAATTGTGTGACCTTGAGCAAATTAGGTAACTTACCTATGCCTCGGCTTCCTCATCCATAAAATGGGAACAATAATAGCACCTGATATAATTGTCATGAGGACTAAATGAGTTAATACATGTAAAGTTCTGAGAACCATTCCTGGCACATAATAAGTACTTACTATAGTAAGTACACACTTTAGTAGCTATAATTATTATCATCATCATGACCATTTGCATCTCTGAATATACACCACAGAAAGGATATGAAAGGTGTAGTTGTTTTGCTATTTTCCTAGGGCAAGTAAGTGCTAATAACATGCTAATAAATAAAGGAAATGAGTTCCCCCAAATATTTTAAACTTGCCTATTCCTTAAACACTTGTGATTTGCAGATATAACCTGACAACAACAAATTATCTCAGTTTCAGCTTAAAGTTGCTAATACAAATGATATAGACTTTGGTTTGCAACTCTTCTCTGTATCATTTCCAACAGTGTGAAAATTTAATATTCTTTCTGTTATACAGTGAAATGGAATACTTCCGGAAGCTTTAGAGGTTTGTTTTCTCATCAAGAACTTTAATATTGAAAGACAGTCGTCTGTTGGGGAGTTTTTAGGACTAGGGATATGGACTAAAAAGGTTTTAGAAGGATTTCTACTCATGTGAGTGTAGGAGTAACATCTATATTTATTATAAAAGGCATCCTATAAAATAGTAACTAATTTAAGAATTTTACTGGAAGTTAGGATAGACGCTGTTTTACATCCCATTATTGTTATCATCATCCAAGATAAGCACAAACCAAAGATTTGGAGGAGGTTTTTTAAAAAAATGAGCTCATGCACTGTTCTAAGTAGACAGTATTCATTTTCTTACTGGATTTTAAGTGCCCATTTAGAATGAACAGAGCTGATTCAGCTTTTCACTTGAAAAGCAGAATCAATCAGTCTGTCTACATAATAACAAAGTTTAAGAAAAGGTAAACTATGTCTGAAAATACAGACTTTTAACTCTGTCTGGATTTTTTTCCCTCATTCAGTTCAAAACTTTAAATACTTATTTTACTCTGAATTTTTTGTATCTTATCTATGTTATAGCTTTAATGTCTTCCCAATGATTTTTTAAATTTGAATTATTCTAATATAGTACATCCAATTTTAAAGGAATACACACTGTAAAAAAGAAACAGAGACTACAGAAAAATAAACAGTTAAGAAAGGAAAGTTATCCTTTACGACAAACCCCCTCCACCACCCGAGGTAACCATAAGAAACACTTTGGGGTGTGTCTTTCCAGACTTTTTCCCCACTTCATATGTATATCTGCATGTACATGCCTGAATATCAATCCTTACATACAGTTTTCTGCTTCAAAAATGATTTTATTTTACATACTTTTCTGAAACTTTGCTAGTTTCTCTTTAAATTTATCTTATACTGGCATCTTTCCACGACAGTAGAAATGGATTGCCCTCAACCTTTTTAATGGCTGTATGGTATGCCACTGTGCCAGTATCTTTCAATGGAAGAACTGTTGGTAAGCAATAATTACATCTAGAGGATGCTGGTGAATAAAAGTGTTTTAACATAGGGCTTCCCTGGTGGCACAGTGGTTGAGTCCGCCTGCCGATGCAGGGGACGCGGGTTCCTGCCCCGGTCTGGGAAGATCCCACATGCCGCGGAGCGGCTGGGCCCGTGAGCCATGGCCGCTGAGCCTGCGCGTCTGGAGCCTGTGCTCCGCGGCGGGAGGGGCCACAGCAGTGAGAGGCCCGCGTACCGCAAAAAAAAAAAAAAAAAAAAAAAAAAAAAAGTGCTTTAATATAAAGTACATTTTCTATGAAAATCATATTTTTTAAAAGGCCCATTGAGAGATAATCAGTTAAATCCAGGAAAACCATAAAAAATACTTTAAATTTCAATGTCTATACTACAAAGACTTAGGTGATTTATCCATTTACAGTAAATTAGAGAAATTTACATCCTGAGTTCTTTAAAGTTAGTTTCCTCCTTACTCCTACTCCTGTCTTTTTAATTCCTACTAAGAAGTCCAAGTAGCTAAGACATCAAATATATTGCTCGGGTCTATGATTGAGAATTTCTTCATTCTTAGCAGTGAAATATGCAATGGAAAAGAATACACACTATAATTTTTGCAAAGTGATCACTGATTCATTGGTCAGAGATTTATAATCGCATTTAATATGGTATTTCATTCAGTGACAGCCAATTTTGCATACGGAAATGGCTTAGGGTTTGCAGTCAGGATTTCTCTGGCTGATAAACAATCACTCATCTTTTTTTTTTTTTCTCTTTTTCTTTTTTATCATTTTTAAAACATTTTTATTGGAGTAGAGTTGATTTACAATGTTGTGTTAGTTTCTGCTGTACAGCAAAGTGAATCAGTTACACATATACATATATCTCCTCTTTTTTAGATTATTTTCCCATATGGGTCATTACAGCTAAAACATCACCAGTCCTCCTTTTAACTACTGTGCACACCTGCCAGGTCCCCCACTTTGTGTTCCTCCCATCACAGCACCTGGGAATCTTCTCTGGATACCCTTCTATCATAGTGTTGCGACATTTCTCTGATTTTCTGCTCTGTCTCTGCCAAGCCAACTTCAAGGCCTTTGAGGGTGGGCATGGACCCTGACTGACCGGATGGAGCTGAACGGCCCACACTGGCCCAACCTAGCACAGTGCACAGAGGTAGAAATAAGTTTGTCCTTATTCAAGTAGTAGAAAAATGACTGATGTGCCCTGAGCATAGTGAACTGAGACTGGGACTTGAAGAATGCCTGACACATTTAATAGGATATCATCTGTAACGTAAGCCCAATGATACACAGTTTTGCTTCAGGTGTCATGTATCACGGTACTGTGGGTAACACCAAGCATCTAGGATTCTTTAAGGAGGCACCCTTCTGGGGCCAGCAGCATTGCCATTTGAGGAGAGCCAGGAATCCCCAGAAAAGTGAAGAGTCCTTTAAAGTAGGTAGAATAAGTTTCAGGATTTGTACTGAGCCTCAAAGGAAACTAATCCCAGATCTTCCTGTCTACCCTACCTTCTCCCCAAGTACTGGATCCTAGGAAAGGTTATGACTTCGGGATACAGAGGATGCAGAAAACAGAAGCGTTTTCAGAAAGAAGAAGTAAGTTTCATATTTCAGTGCAACCAAAGGTTCCACTAAATCAGAGGTTCTCCACCAAGTGTGGTCTGCGGATGCCTTGGGGGCCTTATGCTCCTATTGGGAAGTGTGTGAGATCAAACTATTTTTGTATAACTCCTGAGATGTCATATGATCTTTTCATTGTGTTGAGCTGGCACTGATGGTATACAGTGATGGGTAAAACTGCTGGTACTTCCGTCTGAATCAAGGCAGTGGCACAAAACTGCACTAGGCATCATTATACACTTCACTGCCATGCACTGGTAGTAAAGAAAACAACAGTGTTTCCACTTAAGAATATCCCTGATGAAGCAGTAAAAATTATTAATCTTATTTAAATTTTGACCCTTGAGTACATGTTGTTTTATTATTCACTGTGACAGAATGGGAAGTATACATAAAGCAATTCTAATGTCAACGGAAATATGATTGGTGTCTCAGGGGAAAACGCTTGGAAGACTGAGGTGCAAGCTTAACTAGCTGTTTCTTCACTTTCACTGAAAGTATAACCAAAAGAGAAACTATGATTATTTGGACTCGGGTATTTGGCAGACATTTTCTTGAACATGAACTGCTTTGTTCCCGTCCAGGAAAGCAACTGACAGAATTTGTTGCCAATGATAAAATTCAAGCTTTCAAGTAGAAATTTTGGAAAATAGAATCTGGCTTCCCAATACTCACTGACTTTTCTTTTTATGAGATCAGCAGCGATATTAGCAAATAAGAGTTCTGATATTGTGGATTGCAACGTGACAGTATATGGAGAATTTACATATAATTCAAACCAAGATTTTCCAAAGACAAGTGCATAATGTTATAAAATCATGCGTGGGTGAAAGACACACTCAAGAAACCACTCAAAGACCCACCCAATGGATGGAACGTAACAGTATGAAAAGTTCATTAAAATTACAAATTCCACATTGCAGCTAACCTTTAAAAAACGATTACATGTTGAGTTTTGGTGAACTACCAAAGAAGATGCACAATTATTTTAAAAGGCTATTGAAATATGACTCCCTTTTTCAATTATATATCTATGCAAGGCCAGATTTTCACCATAAACTTCAACTAAAACAACATATGGCAACAGATTAAAGACATGTGCAGATATAAAAATCCATCTGTCTTCTATTAAGCCAGACATTAAAGAAATCTGCAAAAATGTTAAGCAATGCTACATTTCTCAGTAGTTTTTCTGTTTTGGCAAGTAGTTATTTTTCACAAAAATAAGTTTTTATATCAACACGAATTGAGTTTTTTATTATTAAATAAGTCAATAAATATTATTTTAAAAATCTCAGTTTTCATTTCTAATATATTAAAAATCTATAGATACAACTTTTATAAACAAAAATTCTTCACTGTCTTCAATTTTTAAGGGATTCTGAGACCAAAAGTTTGAGAACCACTACACTCAAGTTTGAAAAGCATTTGGCAATCAAAAAGTTGTTTGGAAGATTTGAGAAGATGGCGGAAGAGTAAGACGTGGAGATCACCTTCCTCCCCACAAATACATCAGAAATACACCTACACGTGGAACAACTCCTACAGAACACCTACTGAACGCTGGCAGAAGACCTCAGACCTCCCAAAAGGCAAGAAACTCCCCACGTACCTGGGTAGGGCAAAAGAAAAAGAAAAAACAGAGACAAAAGAATAGGTATGGGACCTGCACCAGTGGGAGGGAGCCGTGAAGGAGGAAAGGTTTCTACACACTAGGAAGCCCCTTCGCGGGCGGAGACTGCGGGTGGCGGAGGGGGAAGCTTCGGATCCGCGGAGGAGGGCGCAGCAACAGGGGTGCAGAGGGAAAAGCGGAGAGATTCCCGCACGGAGGATCGGTGCCGACCAGCACTCACCAGCCTGAGAGGCTTGTCTGCTCACCCGCCGGGGCGGCCGGGGCTGGGAGCTGAGGCTCGGGCTTCGGTCAGAGCGCAGGGAGGGGACTGGGGTTGGCGGCGTGAACAAAGCCTGTAGGGGGTTAGTGTGCCACGGCTAGCCGGGAGGGAGTCTGGGAAAAAGTCTGGAGCTGCTGAAGAGGCAAGAGACCATTGTTTCAGGGTGCGTGAGGAGAGGGGATTCAGAGCACCGCCTAAACAAGCTCCAGAGATGGGGGTGAGCCACGGCTATCAGCGCGGACACCAGAGACAGGCATGGGACGCTAAGGCTGCTGCTGCCGCCACCAAGAAGCCTGTGTGCGAGCACAGGTCACTCTCCACACCCGTCTTCCGCGGAGCCTGTGCAGCCCGCCACTGCCAGGGTCCCGGGATCCAGGGACAACTTCCCCGGGAGAACGCACGGCGCGCCTCAGGCTGATGCAACGTCACGCTGGCCTCTGCCGCCGCAGGCTCGCCCCGCACTACGTCCCCCTCCCCCCCCCCGGTCTGAGTGAGTCAGAGCCCCCGAATCAGCGGCTCCTTTAACCCCGTCCTGTCTGAGCGAAGAACAGACGCCCTCGGGCGACCTACACGCAGAGGCGGGGCCAAATCCAAAGCTGAACCCCGGGAACTGTGCGAACACAGAAGAGACAGGGAAATCTCTTCTAGCAGCCTCAGGAGCAGCGGATTAAATCTCCACAATCAACTTGATGTACCCTACATCTGCAGAATACCTGAATAGACAATGAATCATCCCAAATTGAGGAGGTGGACTTTGGGAGCAAGATATATTATTTTTTCCCCTTTTCCTCTTTTTCCGTGTGGATGAAAGGCTCTTGGTGCTCCAGCCAGGCGTCAGGGCTGTGCCTCTGAGGTGGGACAGCCAACTTCAGGACACTGGTCCACAAGAGACCTCCCAGCTCCACGTAATATCAAATGGCGAAAATCTCCCAGAGATCTCCATCTCAACACCAAGACCCAGCTTCACTCAACGACCAGCAAGCTACAGTGCTGGACACCCTATGCCAGACAACTAGCAAGACAGGAACACAGCCCCATCCATTAGCAGAGAGGCTGCCTAAAATCATACTAAGGCCACAGACACCCCAAAACACACCACCAGACGTGGACCTGCCCACCAGAAAGACAAGATCCAGCCACATCCACCGGAACACAGGAACTAGTACCCTCCACCAGGAAGCCTACACAAGTCACTGAACCAACCTTAGCCATGGGGAACAGACACCAAAAACAACGGGAACTACGAATTTGCAGCCTGTGAAAAGGAGACTCCAACCACAGTAAGTTAAGCAAAACGAGAAGACAGAAAAACACACAGCAGATGAAGGAGCAAGGTAAAAACCAACCAGACCTAACAAATGAAGAGAATATAGGCAGTGTACCTGAAAAAGGATTCAGAATAATGATAGTAAAGATGATCCAAAATCTTGGAAATAGAATAGAGAAAATGCAAGAAACATTTAACAAGGACCTAGAAGAACTAAAGAGCAAACAAACAATGATGAACAACACAATAAATGAAGTTAAAAATTCTCTAGAGGGATAAATAGCAGAATAACTGAGGCAGAAGAATGGATAAGTGACCTGGAAGATAAAATAGTGGAAATAACTAATGCAGAGCAGAATAAAGAAAAAAGAATGAAAAGAACTGAGGACAGTCTCAGAGACAACATTAAACGCACCAATATTGGAATTATAAGGGTCCCAGAAGAAGAAGAGAAAAAGAAAGGGACTGAGAAAATATTTGAAGAGATTATAGTTGAAAACTTCCCTAATATGGGAAAGGAAACAGTTAATCAAGTCCAGGAAGCACAGAGAGTCCCATACAGGGTAAATCCAAGGAGAAACATGCCAAGACACATATTAATCAAACTGTCAAAAATTAAATACAAAGAAAACACATTAAAAGCAGCAAGGGAAAAACAACAAATAACACACAAGGGACTCCCCATAAGGTTAACAGCTGATCTTTCAGCAGAAACGCTGCAAGCCAGAAGGGAGTGGCAGGACATATTTAAAGTGATGAAGGAGAAAAACCTACAACCAAGATTACTCTACCCAGCAAGGATCTCATTCAAATTCAACAGAGAAATTAAAACATTTACAGACAAGCAAAAGCTGAGAGAGTTCAGCACCACCAAACCAGCTTTACAACAAATGCTAAAGGAACTTCTCCAGGCAAGAAACACAAGAGAAGGAAAAGATCTACAATAATAAACCCAAAACACTTAAGAAAATGGGAATAGGAACATACATATCGATAATTACCTTAAATGTAAATGGATTAAATGCTCCCACCAAAAGACACAGACTGGCTGAATGGATACAAAAACAAGACCCATATATACGCTGTCTACAAGAGACCCACTTCAGACCTAGGGACACATACAGACTGAAAGTGAGGGAATGGAAAAATATATTCCATGCAAATGGAAATCAAAAGAAAGCTGGAGTAGAAATTCTAATATCAGACAAAATAGACTTTAAAATAAAGGCTATTACAAGAGACAAAGAAGGATACTACATAATGATCAAGGGATCCATCCAAGAAGAAGATATAACAACTGTAAATATTTATACACCCAACATAGGAGCACCTCAATACATAAGGCAAATACTAACAGCCATAAAAGGGGCAATCGACAGTAACAAATTCATAATACGGGACTTTAACACCCCACTTTCACCAATGGACAGATCATCCAAAATGAAAATAAATAAGTAAACACAAGCTTTAAATGATACATTAAACAAGATGGACTTAATTGATATTTATAGGACATTCCATCCAAAAACAACAGAATACACAGTTTTCTCAAGTGCTCATGGAACATTCTCCAGGATAGATCATATCTTGGGTCACAAATCAAGCCTTGGTAAATTTAATAAAATTGAAATCATATCAAGTATCTTTTCTGACCACAACACTATGAGACTAGATATCAATTACAGGAAAAGATCTGTAAAAAATACAAACACATGGAGGCTAAACAATACACTACTTAATAACGAAGCGATCACTGAAGGAATCAAAGAGGAAATCAAAAAAAACCTAGAAACAAATGATTATGGAGACACGACAACCCAAAACCTATGGGATGCAGCAATAGCAGTTCTAAGAGGAAAGTTTATAGCAATACAATCCTACCTTAAGAAACAGGAAACATCTCAAATAAACAAACGAATCTTGAACCTAAAGCAATTAGAGAAAGAAGAACAAAAAACCCCAAAGTTAGCAGAAGGAAAGAAATCATAAAGATCAGATCAGAAATAAATGAAAAACAAATGAAGGAAATGATAGCAAAGATCAATAAAACTAAAAGCTGGTTCTTTGAGAAGATAAACAAAATTGGTAAACCATTAGCCAGACTCATCAAGGAAATAAGGGAGAAGACTCAATAGAATCAGAGATGAAAAAGGAGAAGTAACAACTGACACTGCAGAAATACAAAGGATCATGAGAGATTACTACAAGCAACTCTATGCCAATAAAATGGACAACCTGGAAGAAATGGACAAATCCTTAGAAATGCACAACCTGCCAAGACTGAACCAGGAAGAAATAGAAAATATGAACAGACCAATCACAAGCACTGAAATTGAAACTGTGATTAAAAATCTTCTAACAAACAAAAGCCCAGGACCAGATGGCTTCACAGGCGAATTCTATCAAACATTTAGAGAAGAGCTAACACCTATCCTTCTCAAACTCTTCCAAAATGTAGCAGAGGGAGGAACACTCCCAAACTCATTCTACGAGACCACCATCACCCTGATTCCAAAACCAAACACAGATGTCACAAAGAAAGAAAACTACAGGCCAATATCACTGATGAACATAGATGCAAAAATCCTCAACAAAATACTAGCAAACAGAATCCAACAGCACATTTAAAGGATCATACACCATGATCAAGTGGGGTTTATTCCAGAAGGCAAGGATTCTTCAATATATGCAAATCAATCAACGTGATACACCATATTAACAAATTGAAGGTGAAAAACCATATGATCATCTCAATAGATGCAGAGAAAGCTTTCGACAAAATTCAACACCCATTTATGATAAAAGCCCTGCAGAAAGTAGGCATAGAGGGAACTTTCCTCAATAAAGGCCATCTATGACAAACCCACAGCCATCGTCCTCAATAGTGAAAAACTGAAAGCATTTCCACTAAGATCAGGAGCAAGACAAGGTTGCCCACTCTCACCACTATTATTAAACATAGTTTTGGAAGTGTTAGCCACAGCAAACAGAGAAGAAAAAGAAATAAAAGGAATCCAAATCGGAAACGAAGAAGTAAAGCTGTCACTGTTTGCAGATGACATGATACTACACGTAGAGAATCCTAAAGATGCTACCAGAAAACTACTAGAGCTAATCAATGAATGTGGTAAATTATCAGGATACAAAATTAATGCACAGAAATCTCTTACATTCCTATACACTAATGATGAAAAATCTGAAAGAGAAATTAAGAAAACACTCCCATTTACCATTGCAACAAAAAGAATAAAATATCTAGGTAAAAACCTACCTAAGGAGACAAAAGACCTGTATACAGAAAATTATAAGACACTGATGAAAGAAATTAAAGATGATACAAATAGATGGAGAGATATACCATGTTCTTGGATTAGAAGAATCAATATTGTGAAAATGACTCTACTACCCAAAGCAATCTACAGATTCAATGCAATCCCTATCAAACTACCACTGGCATTTTTCACAGAACTAGAACAAAAAATTTCACAATTTGTATGGAAACACAAAAGACCCCGAATAGCTAAAGCAATCTTGAGAACGAAAAATGGAGCTGGAGGAATCAGGCTCCCTGACTTTATACTACAAAGCTACAGTAATCAAGATAGTATGGTACTGTCACAAAACAGAAACATAGATCAATGGAACAGGATAGAAAGCCCAGAGATAAACCCATGCACATATGGTCACCTTATCTTTGATAAAGGAGGCAAGAATATACAGTGGAACAAAGACAGCCTCTTCAATAAGTGGTGCTGGGAAAACTGTACAGCTACATGTAAAAGTATGAAATTAGAACACTGACTAACACCATACACAAAAAAAAGCTCCAAATGGATTAGAGACCTAAATGTAAGGCCAGACACTATCAAACTCTTAGAGGAAAACATACGCTGAACACTCTATGACATAAATCACAGCAAGATCCTTTTTGACCCACCTCCTAGAGAAATGGAAATAACAAAAATAAACAAATGGGACCTAATGAAACTTAAAAGCTTTTGCGCAGCAAAGGAAGCCATAAACAAGATGAAAAGACAACCCTCAGAATGGGAGAAAATATCTGCAAATGAAGCAACAGACAAAGGATTAATCTCCAAAATTTACAAGCAGCTCATGCAGCTCAATAACAAAAAAAAGAAACAACCCAATCCAAAAATGGGCAGAAGACCTAAACAGACATTTCTCCAAAGAAGATATACAGATTGGCAACAAACAGATGAAAGAATGCTCAATATCATTAATCATTAGAGAAATGCAAATCAAAACTACAATGAGATATCATCTCACACCAGTCAGAATGGCCATCATCAAAAAATCTGGAAACAATAAATGCTGGAGAGGGTGTGGAGAAAAGGGAACACTCTTGCACTGCTGGTGGGAATATGAATTGGTACAGCCACTATGGAGAACAGTATGGAGGTTCCTTAAAAAACTACAAATAGAACTACCATACGACCCAGCAATCCCACTACTGGGCATATACCCTGAGAAAACCATAATTCAAAAAGAGTCGGGCTTCCCTGGTGGTGCAGTGGTTGAGAGTCCGCCTGCCAATGCAGGGGACACCGGTTCGTGCCCCAGTCCAGGAAGATCCCACATGCCGCGGAGCGGCTGGGCCCGTGAGCCATGGCCGCTGAGCCTGGAGCCTGTGCTCCGCAACGGGAGAGGCCACAGCAGTGAGAGGCCCGCGTACCGCAAATAAATAAATAAATAAATAAATAAAGGAAAAAGAGTCATGTACCACAATGTTCATTGCAGCTCTATTTACAATAGCCAGCACATGGAAGTAACCTAAGTGTCCATCAACAGATGAATGGATAAAGAAGATGTGGCACATGTATACAATGGAATATTACTCAGCTATAAAAAGAAACGAAATTGAGTTATTTGTAGTGAGGTGGATGGACCTAGAGTCTGTCATACAGAGTGAAGTAAGTCAGAAAGAGGAAAACAAATATCATATGCTAACACATATATATGGAATCTAAGAAAAAAAAAAGGTCATGAAGAACCTAGGGGTAAGACGGGAATAAAGACACAGACCTACTAGAGAATGGACTTGAGGATATGGGGAGGGGGAAGGGTAAGCTGTGACACAGTGAGAGAGTGGCATGGACATATATACACTACCAAATGTAAAATAGATAGCTAGTGGGAAGCAGCCGCATAGCATAGGGAGATCAGCTTGGTGGTTTGTGACCACCTAGAGGGGTGGGATAGGGAAGGTGGGAGGGAGGGAGACGCAAGAGGGAAGAGATATGGGAACATATGTATATGTATAACTGATTGACTTTGTTATAAAGCAGAAAGTAACACACCATTGTAAAGCAATTATACTCCAATAAAGATGTTAAAAAAAAAAAGGAAAGTTGTTTGTAGGGACCTCCCTGGGGGTGCATTTGTCAAGAATCCACCTGCCAATGCAGGGGACACAGGTTCGATCCCTCGTCCGGGAAGATCCCATATGCCACAGAGCAATTAAGTCCGTGTGCCACAACTACTGAGCCTGCATTCTAGAGCCCGCGAGCCACAACTACTCAGCCCACATGCCACAAGTACTGAATCCTGCGCTCCTAGAGCCCTTGCTCCACAACAAGAGAAGCCACCACAATGAGAAGCCTGCGCGTCGCAACGAAGAGGAGCCCCCACTTGCAGCAACAAAGACCCAATGCAGCCAAAAAAAAAAAAAAAAAAAAGTTGTTTGTAACCAGGGGGAGAGAGAGAGATTAGCAAAATAGTGGGGGCAAAGACCAGATGACAGTAGATCAAAAGGGCAGGAGAGGTGACAAAATGGACAGAGCACACGCTCTTCTTCCTGGGGAAGGAGAGATGAGAGGCTGGACAGTGGAGAGAGGAGACACAGAGGGAAGGAAGTTTCAAATGAGAGATAATAGCACGTTTCCAGACAGAGGAAGAGAAGTTGAGGATAAAAGTGAGAGAAGAGGGGACTTCCCTGGTGGTCCAGTGGTTGAAACTTCGCCTTCCAATGCAGGGCATGTGGGTTTGATCTCTGGTCAGGGAGCTAAGATCTCACACGCCTCATGGCCAAAAAACCAAAACATAAAACAGAAGCAATATTGTAACAAATTCAATAAAGACTTTAAGAAAAAATAGTCCACATCAAAAAAAATCTTTAAGAAAAAACTGAGAGAAGGGTTATCTAAGGAGCAAGGGGAGTTGAGAGAGGATGGTAAAGGAAGGATGAAGTAAGGAAGAGGCCTGGGCCTGGGACACAACAACAGCCATCTCATCCTCTGCTGAGATGGAGCAACTGTGTCATGTGGGTGCCTATGCAGCAGGTGCACACCCCGCCCTGCAGAATACAGAGCAGTTGTGAGATCCGTTCAGTCAAGCTGGGCTTCACTTTCATCTGATCGTCAGCACAAGAATGCTCGTAAGTTTGTCCGTTTGTCAAATGAAGGCTAGAGGTGGGTAATTTATAATGTGAGGTCCTTTGCAGATTCCAAATTCTACAACTTGTAATTCTATAAAAATAATGCAGCAAGGTCACTGCTTAAGTGAAATAACTGGTACCATTTATTATGATGAAATTAAGGACTAAACACATGAAGCAGCATAGCTGGTATCATTATTCAACCACAGTTATTGAGTGCCTATATTGAGTGTTCAGATTTTCTAAACTAAAAACTGGGACAGAGCTCAACAAAGGATTTCTTCTGAATCTATGAATTTATTTGACAAGTCTTTAATAGGCATAAAATCAAATCACTCTTAGTTATACATCAAATAAATTGCCTCCACTTAAAAGAATAAAAATGCATGATAAAAGGATCTATGTGAGAATTCTGGGGTATATGGCTTTTGGCCAGACGAAGCCCTCTACTACTTGCTATGGGAAACAATAAAAGAAATGGATGCAAAAACCCCTTTCTTCAAGCTACTCATCATGTGCATAATTGAGGAGCTGTAAGTGACTAAAAATCACATGTAGAAGCATATCTAATCTTTGCTATGAAAAAAATCCTAAAACCTCTTACTCTCCAAATTAATCATATTGTCCCATCAACTTAGAATTTTATTAAAAAATCTCTAATCCTTTATTTGTTATGTATTATCTCACTACTAGCCCTTAAGAACATAATAAAATTGGCTTAAATTTAAAAATTATATTTTAATTTCATTATATTTCCAGAGGTACTTTATCTTCCTTTCTAACTGAGCTTTGATAGTCAGTAGTTTATGAGAGCTTCAATTTTTCTATTCTGAGATTAGTAAAGAATATTTTTTGTACAGCAGAAATTAACACAACATTGTAAATCAACTATACTTCAATTTTAGAAGAATACTTTTGCAAAATGAATAACAAACCCTTAAAGT
Organism: Monodon monoceros; assembly: GCF_005190385.1. Classification (NCBI taxonomy): domain Eukaryota; kingdom Metazoa; phylum Chordata; class Mammalia; order Artiodactyla; family Monodontidae; genus Monodon; species Monodon monoceros. The sequence continues at coordinate 17,175,877 of NW_021703765.1, forward strand.
ATTCATTTCATAACAAGTATATATCATACTTGTGTGTGTGCTATACTGCTTTTCTCTTAGTTTAGTAACATCTGTGCATTTCTACACTTTTGTATTTTGTGCTACTGCATCAAATATAGTAGTGTAAAATGAGTCAGTGTTTATATGGTGACCAAAAGAGAAATAATTAATCAAACTGAGTCAAGCATGGCATGCTCCATGCTGGTTGGTCTGTATATGAGGGTCTTCACAAGGATATTCAAGTTCAGTAACACAGCAACTGATAACTAAATTTTAACAATGAATTCTGAGGAAACTTCAGTGATGTTTACCCATCCAAACCTCGAAAAATGTTAGTTCTACTTTCTTAGTGTCTAGGATATTTTTAACTGAGGATGCTGTATTATTTATAGTCTCGGCAATTAAATGTAAATTACTCAGAACCCTCTGTACTTCTGCCTCTAACAACAATCATCTAGAGAGCTGGATGATGCCTTTTGGAAGATCACCTAGAACAGAGGTCCCCAACCTTTTTAGCACCAGGGACCAGTTTCTTGGAAGACAATTTTTCTATGGACCGGGGCGGGGGTGGGGGGTGGGGAAGGATGGTTTTGGGATGATTCAAGTGCATTGATTTATTTTTTTTAACATCTTTATTGGAGTATAATTGCTTTACAATGTTGTGTTAATTTCTGCTTATAACAAAGTGAATCAGCTATACGTATACATATATCCCCATATCCCCTCCCTCTTGTGTCTCCCTCCCACCCTCCCTATCCCACCCCTCTAGGTGGTCAAAAAGCACGGAGCTGATCTCCTTGTGCTATGAAGCGCATTGATTTATTATGGTGTCTCTGAAGTCAAACCTCTCTGCTAATGATAATCTGTATTTGCAGCCGCTCCCCAGTGCTAGCATCACTGCCTCAGCTCCATCTCAGATCATCAGGCATTAGACTCTCATAAGGAGTGCGCAACCTAGATCCCTCACATGTTTAGTTCACAGTAGGGTTTGCGTTCCTATGAGAATATAATGGTGCCACTGATCTAACAGGAGGCAGAGCTCAGGCAGTAATGCGAGCAATAGGGAGACTGCTTCATCTGTATTTACATCTGGCTGGCTGTAAATACAGATAAAGCTTCACTTGCTCACCTGCTGCTCACCTCCTGCTGTGCGGCCCAGTTCCTAACAGGCCACAGACCAGTGCTGGTCCATGGCCCGGGGGGTTGGGGACCCCTGATCTAGGAGATTGACAAAGGCAAAACAAAGTGCAATGAGATGGGAGAGAATCTAGAGGAATTCATTTCTTAGATGTTACCTTATTGTACTTCTTAGTCTGCTTATTCATAAACACAAAATTAATTCAATGTTGCAACAATCTTGTTGCTAATATATCTGTGTTCTAGAAAGAATACAGTTTAATTCCTATATAATAAAATAGCTTTATTTGTTACAGCGATGCAAAATCTGGTGATAGAACTATTTTGAATAACTATGTTTTGAAGGATATGTATGCTATAGTCTCTCACAGGCAATGAAATCTAAGTAATTTTCTTGTATTATTAATGGATACCACTGTATTTTTAACAATATCCCTGGAACTAAAATGTAAATATTAGGAAATATTTAAATCTGACTATAAAGTTTACACAGCAGCTAAAATTGTAATTCTTAAAATATGTAACCATAAATGGCTCAAAATTGCCAAAGCAATCCTGAGGAAAAAGAACAAAGCTGGAGGCATAACACTTCCAGACTTCACATTATACTACAGAGCTACAGTAATCAAAACAGCATGGTACTGGCACAAAAACAGACACATAGATCAATGAAACAGAATAGAGAGCCCAGAAATAAATCCACACACCTAGGGTCAATTAATCTATGACAAAGGCGGCAAGAATATACTATGGGAAAAGAAAGTCTCTTCGACAAGTGGTACTGGGAAAGCTGGACTGCTACATGTAAATCAATGGAATCAAAACACTTCCTCACACCATATACAAAAATAAACTAAAAATGGTTTAAAGATCTAAATATAGACATGACACTATTAAACTCCTAGAAGAAAACACAGGTAAAACATTCTTTGACATAAAATGTAGCAATATTTTCTTAAATTAGTCACCCAAGGCAAACGAAATAAAAGCAAAAATAAATAAATGGAACACACTCAAACTTTAAAGCTTTTGCACTGCAAAGGAAGCTATTAACAAAACAAAAAGACAACTTACAGAATGGGACAAAATATTTGCAAATGATGTGACTGAAAAGGAGTCAATATCTGAAATATACAACTCAATATCAAAAAAACAAACAACCCAATTAAAAAATGGACAGAAGACCTACATAGCATTTTTCCAAAGAAGACATACAGATGGCCAACAATACAAATCAAAACCACAATGAGGTATAACCTCACACTGGTCAGAATGGCTATCATCAAAAAGTCTACAAATAATAAATGCTGGAGAGAGTATGGAGAAAAGGGAACCCTCCTACACAGTTGGTGGGAATGTAAATTGGTGCCGCCACTATGGAAAACAGTATGGAGGTTCCTTAAAAACTAAAAATAGAGCTACCATATGATCCAGCAATTCTACTCCTGGGCATAAATCCAGAAAAAAACAAAAAATTTAATTTGAAAAGATACATGCACCCCAATGTTCACAGCAGCACTATTTACAATAGCCAAGACATGGAAACAACCCAAGTGTCCATCAACAGACAATTGGCTTAAGAAGATGTGAGATATATATATATATATTACTTAGCCATAAAAAAGAATGAAATATTGCTATTTGCAGCAACATGGGTGGACCTAGAGAATATTATATTTAGTGAAGTAAGTCAAACAGAGAAAAAGACAAATATCACTTACATGTGTAATATTAAAAATAATACAAATGAATTTGTATATGAAACAGAAACAGACTCACAGACATGAAAACAAATTTATGGTTACGAAAGGGGAGAGGGAGGGAAAGAGAGACAAATTAGGAATATGGGATTAACAGGTACAAACTAATATACATGAAAGAGATAAGCAACAAGGACTTACTGTATAGCGCTGGGAACTATATTCAATACGTTGTAATAACCTATAATGGAATATAATCTGAAAAAAACACTGAGTCACTTTGTTGTACATCTGAAATTAACACAATATTGTAAATCAACTACAGTTCAATTTAAAAAATTATGTTATTTTTGTATCTTTTACTAAATAAAATATAGACAAATATCCACAGATACATAAATGACTCCAGGAAGATCTAGGATATTTCAATTAATACAAAGAAGACGTTTTTTAATTTTTAGAAAATAATCATAGTATTATATGTAAAATGATTATCTTTGTTTCCATGCCTCTGAAATAAAATTATAAACGTGTTATATTTCACATACACATACATATGTACATAAATACATATATATACATACATATTACAGAAAGGACTTAGGGAAGCTTATAGAACATAATTCAGTAAAAAAGATAGAAAAGGAAGATAAGCTTGAGGTGTGATGATGAGATAAAGAGAATGGAGATGTAAGCCATAACTACTAAAGTGAGGTGGGGAATTTGGTTTTGAGCTGCCCAATGACCAAAGCAAAATGTTTACATTAACTCTGGTTAAGTATAATTAAAAACAAAAAACATATACTCGTTCCTTAGGACAAAACGAACAAAAAATGCCTGTCATCTGGATTTGAAAGAAATGTTTTTATTGAGTCCTTACAGAAGGGACCCTAAACAATGGACATCAGTATGACCCTTACAGTAACTGCACTGTCAACCTTCTTAAGACACTCACATGGCAGGTTCCTCAGTGCAAACTGCAGGCAAAACACTGACAAGGAACTTGGGGAAGGGAACGCTGAAGGAGGTCAATGTGGTCCAAACAGGCAGCTCTCTGATGGTTTAGCTTAATCTAGGGATATAAACTAGAATATGTAGAGGGATAAATGGACCCTGTGTTTTTTAAACTAACTTCTAATTGTTCTGGGTTTTTTCAATGGAGTTTTAGATAAAAGTCAATTAATGAACAGTTTGAAGTTAAAGTCTCTGGCAGGTATTCTGTGCTACTGTCTAAGGGCAAGTCTTTAAAAATTAAGTGCATCACTGGAATGCAGGAGCTGAAGGGCTGTCTTTAGATGTTTCCTTGGAAATTCTGAGTTTACTCAATATGTAAACAGAAAGGCATTCTAGGATACAGGCTCTGACATAACAGAACATGGTCACAAAGGACAATGACTCAGGTTTTGTTTTCTTGATTTCGGATTATTAGAGCACTTGTTTTCCAACTTTAGTGTGCATAAGAGTCATCACGCTTCATGACAGTCTGATGCAGTGGCTCTCAGGGGGAGCCTAGAAATCAGGTAATTCTCTTGAAGATAGTCCAGGAACTACACTTAGTGATCATTATTCCCCAGAGGGCCTAACAGAGAGTGAGCACTTAATACCTGTGTTTAGTGTCCTTAGTTCTCTCAACTAACAGGCACTGAATGTATTTTAATATTGACATGTGTGAGCTCTTTCCCAAGACATTCTTGAGAGTCGCCAAATCTGTAAAACAACTGAGTCTATAAACTGCATATGGCCATCCTTCAGTATCTGCAGATGTTCAAACCCTTACATAAAAGGCCTCATGACAGTTGGCTGTCCGCTTCCACAGGTCCCACATCGGCAGATTCAACCACCCGCTCCGCAGATGGAAATTCTTCTGAGGACTCTCAATTCTATGTTGATCTCAGTCCTACAAACAGGTATGTTCCTCTTGAACAATTGCTCTATTTCTATCATCTGAACATTGTGACTTAGGTATTGATGGTCTGCCCCTCTTGGCACACTGGATGCTAAGAAGTTTACATACAAACATATGGCTCAAGTCTGGCAAATTATTCATTTCTGTGGTCTATAACCTCATATTTTAATATCAACAAGTGAGTTTCGGGTCAGTAAGAAGACAGAATTATATCAAATTTTACTGGCATGTGTTCTAATCCATTTCTGTTTTCAAGCAGAAGATATTACAAGAAGCTTTAACAACTGACGGAAAAATATTATATGAAAAAAACTTAGAAAAATTCTGTATCAATCCTTCTTTCTTTCTTTGTACTTACAATTTGTAGCTTAAACTTAAATGTTTTGAGTAAATATGTCAGAGGACAAAGAAATTTACTTAACAACATACTTCAGTGGATAGATTCACCACTCATTAAATTGTATATTAAGTCATATAATCATTAATAAACCTGAATAAATGAATGAATAAACAAACAAACCTGAATAAACTATTGGTATGTAGCAACATACAATACAGAGGTCAGCCTAAGCTTAAAGCCAAGACTTTCATGACACCAATAAAATGGAAATTTTAAATACAATCTGAAAAATAACTGCCAAGTTACTAACAGTAAAGAAAATCTTAGAGAAATTACCACATTCAAGTTTTAAAATTCTGAACCCAGATGCATATCAGAATCACAAGCCTACTTGTCAAGGTTATAAAACAAAACAAATCTAAAAAACAAGAAAACCAATCTTAGGATCATTCCACATTTGACGATGCTACTTCATCTTGGTTCTCAGAAAACAGAGAAATTTATGTGTAACCCAAGTGAGAGTACTTTTGATTTTTAAATATTCAGTGACTTCAGGATACTAGAATAGCTCTTAATTGAATTAATACAACTTTAGATGTGAAGAGCATCTTTATAACATTGACTAAAATTTATTTAATATTTTGGGAAGTAAACCAATTTTTTTTACATATATGAAAATGATAATAATGCCATCCTGTAGTTTTTATGCATATAAAATTCTTTAAAATAAATATTAACTAATTTCTTACACACATTTTGGGTTTTCACATTATTGCTCAGATGGAGAGATACCCCCCCCCACCGGAAACTAATATTCTCTGAATACCTAAATCACAAGTATTCTGCTAGGTGCTTTGACAAATATCACCTCATTAAAAAAAACAATAGTAAATGAAGTTTTATAGTTTTTTATGACCTACCAACCATAAGAACTGAATATTGGTATGTAGCAACATTATAGAGGTTAGCCTAAGCTAAAACCCATAGCATCTTTAAGAAAGGGTAAAGGAAAGAAGAAAACAAACAAACAAACAAAAAGAATACAACATTATATAAAGATTTTAAAAACAAATTTCACCTGACTGGACCACAGATATTCACATCACTGACTTTGACTAGAGTTTCATATTTAGTGAAAGGCATTTATTTATAAGTAGAGGGCAAATAAGTGCTGTAAGGCACGTACAATGGTACGAACATGGCAGGTTTTCAATAAAATAAGTTTTACTTCTGTTGATATGTTAATATGTTTGTTGTTGTTCATTTATCAGTCTAGTACAAATCAGCCTAAATAAGTAGCGTGGCATCGCCCTGTAAAACTCTGGAGGTCCCACCTAAGCTTAGTGTTCTCTGAACTCCTCCATGATTTATTATCTGTTCCAACTAATTCAGTGCAAGCCTTATATTGTTATTCATCTTTCTACGTTTATGCACTGACTTTTTATGGCTTATATCTTCACAGCTCTAATACTATCGAATACAATTTAATAAGAGGTAGTTAACTACCTCAATTTATAACTACTTGTTATAAATCCTATGTTTCATGAGATTATATCTTATCAACTATGTTCTGGAAAGAGAATTACACGTGTTTGCTCAACTCTGCTGACTCGCCATTGCTTGCAGAATAATAACCAAATTCCTGTGTATGGAACTCAAAGCCCTATCCTGTGGCCCTATGCTAGACTTCCATCCTACCTACATTCCAGCCACTACCACAGAGCATTTGTCAAACTCACTGTATACTTTTGTACCTCCAAACACTGGTCAGTATGATTCTTTCTGCAATTCCAGATGGCACACACTTACTTATTCTGCAAAGCTCACCCCATCAACTCTTCAGTGAAGCTTTCCCAGAACCCACCACCACTCCTACCACCCCCCCCAAACCCCTGCAGAGGGCAAATCCTTCCTCCGTTTGGCAGCCACTTTTATTAAAGTACTTTTCTCCTTTAGTAAAAGGAAATTATTATTATTAGTCTGCCTTCTCCTTTGTGAAACTTTCCAAGACTCCATTATTATTATTATTATTATTATTATTATTATTCTGCTTCCTCTTCTGTGAACTCTCTAAGCCTCCCATATCCAGAGTTAAGCACTGCATTTATTGCCCAACCCTGTCCCTCATACGTAATTCTCTCCCAGCACATAACACAGCACCCTGGCGTTACTTATCTTTATAATTACCTGCCCTACACAGATGTAGAGAACGAACGTATGGACCCCAAGGGGGGAAAACCGCGGGGGCGTGGGGGGGTGGTGTGCTGAATTGGGCGATTGGGATTGACATGTATACACTGATGTGTATAAAACTGATGACTAATAAGAACCTGCAGTATAAACAAACAACAAAACAAAACAAAAAATAATTACCTGCCCTATTAGACACTGTGCTCCTTGAGGACATCATCTCATTCATCATTGCACCCCCAGAGCCTAGTCAGCACTTGATACACAGTAGATGTTCAATAAATGTTATTAAATTAATAAACAAAATACAATTGCTTTCTGCCAAATCAGAAAAGAACTGGTACCGAGCATTCCGTTTAGACACCTGCCTCCTTAGCATTCAAGCAGAAACCTTGCTCTCCAGTGATTAAACAAGAGCAAAACAAAGTGGATGTGCAGAAAGTAAGGTGACTGAAGGAACTGGGGAGAAGTTAGGCTTCCAGCAAGGGCAAAGGTAGACCCTTTACATGTTGAACAATTCCCTCACGTTAGCTCCAGGAGGGTTATTTACACAGCAGTGACTGCTGTAAGCAATGCTTTGCTAACCTTCAGTAAGATAATCCCTAATGAAACTGCTTCCTCACCTCCACTAAGTGACAGATAAATGTCCATTTTTGCATAGACATTTCCTTAGAGAATAATCGACTGGGAATATAACAACTACATGTATTTTTAACATCAGTTAATTATACAAAAGCATTTAATATATATAATTTTTAATGAAAAGAACACAAACCAGAATTAATGTGGCATGATGTTAAAAAATTACTGTATCCTAACATGCCTACTCTATATCACAAGAAAATATCTGTACTCATGTATACTACAGCATAATCTTTTTCTATGTGTTCTTGATTTAACTTCTGGATGGTATAAATCAGAAACAGCAAAATGAAGAGACTAGGATGTAAAACCTACTGTAAATATGACGAAAGATATGGGAAGACGCAGAGTACAATTAATTCAGCAAATATTTTTGAAATGCCAGGAAATACAAAAGGCATAAAGATGCATAGTGTAATGCCACTGCTTTCAGGAAACTTATCTGAAATAAAGCCTTCCACTACAATATACTCACAGAACCGAGCAAACATAAGTAAGGATAGCATTGAGCTTGTCTTAAAAAGAAAAATGTTATGTACTATGACTAACTGGTTGCTCTGTTTTCTACAAAAACAATTATCTTCAACAGATTTTAACACTCTTTCTACTGAACACATGGAGGTAAAAAAATTTTTAGGGACCTCGCTGGTGGCGCAGTGTTAAGAATCCACCTGCCAATGCAGGGGACATGGGTTCGAGCCCTGGTACGGGAAGATCCCACATGCTGCGGAGCAACTAAGCCCGTGCACCACAACTACTGAGCCTGCGCTCTACAGCCGGCGAGCTACAACTAATGAGCCCACATGCCACAACTACTGAAGCCTGGGTGCCTAGAACCTGTGCTCCACAGCAAGAGAAGCCACCGCAATGAGATGCCCACGCACTGCAACGAGCAGCCCGTGCACCACAATGAAGAGCAGCCCCCGCTCGCCGCAACTAGAGAAAGCCCACGTGCAGCAACGAAGGCCCAACGCAGCCAAAAATAAATAAATATATTAAAAAAATTTTTTTAAACAAAATGTACCTCAAGCTATAAACATTCTGAGAGCCAAAAACTACTTTAAGAGAAAAATAAACATAAGGTGACTACATTTCGACATTTAAAAAATCTTCACTTCATAATAATTAAATGCTCTACACATACAAATTATTAGAGTTATACTTCACATATACAACATTGTTTATAAAAGTTTTAACTGTTCTTGACTTCTTTGAACTGCTCTTGGCCTGTTTTCTCAGAGGGAAAACACCTATACTTAGTAGGACAATATGCAAGTGCTGGCCTTTATATCAAAAATAAAATTTACCAGCAAAAGTTGGCATAAAGGTTTCTATTGGCTGAAAAGTATATCTTCCTCCTCTAAGTTATAGCTTCCTAACTCTCTCTTTTGTAATGTAAAAGCTAATTTGAGTAATGGATATAAGAATACAGACATATTTAATAGATGCTATCTCTTACTCATTTTTTTTAGGTTTTGAGAAAACCTCTTCACAACACAATTTCAAACAGTGGTTCTATTATAGTTGTGTTTTTGACTAAATATAAGGTGCTTAAATTGTTTTAGAAAGTAAACAGATATTAATTCATAATTGGAATTCTAATTGGGCACAACTACTAACTCATCCCGCTCAAGAAATTGTTTTCAATTATTTGTTACTAAAAATTATTTATTTTGCATGCTATTGAAGGCTTCTTTACCTGCAGATGGCTGGGAAACATTCCTGAAGACCTTTCTTTTTAACTAAAGATCCTTCAAGGCAGTACATAATGATGTCCATAACCTTTACAGAAAAGACACAAATCTAAAATTAGTTTCAAATACTTAATTTTCCATAATTTAAATTATTAACTTAGGCCTCATTTGCATTAAAATTCTACATAGTTTGATTTTGATATTTACTTTAAAACTACAGTATATTTACTAAAATTACAGTGTACTTACTTTATACTATAGGCCATCCTTTCTCTTACCTGTGAAAACCATTTTTTAAAGACAGCACACAGTAAAATAAAGAAACCAGACTTGTTTACTTGAAAGGCAATTCCTATTTATGTACAGGATAGGTAGCTTTTATTCAAGCACACTCTATGTTCTGTTTTACTTATAGTGAAAGATACGGAAGAGACTATAACCTTTAAAAACTACTCTAATACAGTCCATTCCATGTGAATGGTAAATGGACATAGCAATCATTTTGATTTTTGAGGAAATTTAAATCAAGTCTCTAGAAATGATACAAAAGTTCATTCATTTTAGTCATCTCTTTCTTTCTTTTAGAGGTGCTGGAAATAAAGATGCTGATTTATATTACTACACTAGAATATTTAATTTAGCTGTGGATGTACTGATATAATTTAAAACAGAATATTCTTACCTCCACGAGAAGATCCACGACATCCGTGGGCATCTTTTCAATAAGAATTTCAATGACTCTCAGAATTTCCCCTTTAGCTCGGGCAAGAGTTGTGGTGTGCATATTCTGCTGGGATTGGGTATTTGCTGCAAGAGCAGTATGTCTGTGCACCTAGAAAAATATTTCCATGTTGCAGATATGGTCGACACTTGATACACTTTTACATTTCTAGCCACTGGTTTTTCACTTACTAATACAACAGAAAAAAAAATCAACAAAAACAAATGTCTTGGGGTGGGTCAGGAAACACTTTTAAGTACAAAGAAAGTACTTAGTACAATAAACACTCAGTATGTATTCCCTAATAGAATTCTAGTTCTTGGGCATTATATGAGACTTTAATACAATATCACCATGACATTTTTAAAAAGGGACAAACAGAAGGTTTGTGAATCTTGCATATTCAGCATTGAGGTGGGTAGCAGTTAGGAGACACCAGCACGTATAAGACATGATTCTTGTTCTCAAGTAATAATGGTAAATGATGCTTACATAGCACTTACTGTGTCCCAGGCACCATTCTAGGTGCTTTATAATCAAGTTGGGAAATTTAAAAAAAACATACCTCCAAAAATAATGAACACTGTGTAAACACAGCTGACCCTTGAACAATGCTGGGAGTTAGGGGCGCCAACCCTCCACCGAGTTGAAAATCCGTGTACAACTTACAGTTGGTCCTCTGTGTCCAAGGATTCTACCACCCACAAGAACGTTCAGTCCTGTAGTATTTACTACTGAAAAAAATTCACATATAAGTGGACCTGCGCAGTTCAAACCCATGTTGTTCAAGGGTCAACTGTAATGTAAGTTCAGTGTGATTTTTCTTCCTTGTACAAATTGTAAGTCTTAACAGTTCAAAGGAGAAACAGCATTAACAGGCCCTGGGCCAGCCATGCAGGAGTGGGCATGGGGATGGGGTTAGGGACAGCTGTGAGAAATACTTCAGTATTTTACTCTAAACCTCTAAGTGAAGTGGAAAACTTTTTTTTTAAAGTTAATAAATGTGGACTATTACATTAAAATATTAGTTAGAACACTAAGAATGTGGGAATCATTGGCAATTAGACCATTAACATTAAAATATTTAAAAATTACCTTTCTAGTCAAATGCTGGAGTAGAACAAACCCCAAGCATGGCTATTCTAACAGTTCATTTAAAAATACTCATATGTAAATGGTGAAAATTAAGTTTAAAAACACAATTAATATAAAATACTTGTTTACTCTCTTTAAAGAGGCAATTTAATGCCTGGCCTTTATAAGACCTGTATCTGTATCAGACTAACGTAAGGCTTATATAGTATATTCAATATTAGTATCTCTGTATATTCCACTGATATGAAAAACTGGTAAAAAAAAAATCCCACGTCTAATAAATCTGTTCATTTATACATACATATACTTTATAGAAATATATACTATCTATAAAATATAGACATATATATATGTATATTTTAAACACAGTGGACTCTCAGTGCACCACTATGCACAATTAGAAAAACATAGCCCCTTAGTCTGCAAATCTATTTTAGGTGTGGATTCAAAGTCCCACTGCCTCATATAAACCCATACAATCTGCTATTAGGCCCTTCTTTCCTCCCTTCTAGCTACATTCATGTCACAAATATTTGCTGCATGCCAATTAAGGATGGCTCTGGGGCAGACATAGGCCCAGTAGGTTGTAGGTTATCCGGGCAGACTCCGAGGTATTTATTTAGTTTTTTAAAAATTCATCTTAGCTACAGGAAAAACAACTCAGGCAGAGCCCATACCCCACGGACACTGAGTCTGCACATTATTCACGCTAAAATGGAACAAACCTTTAAAGAAAATTTAGGAGTTTATCTTCCTTGCCTTTTCTCCCACTACTAAGACCTATAGGAAAGACCTTATAATTGGTTCATTGTTCTTTACTAGTTTTCAGTTAGATGTGGGCAATTAGAGCACTGAGAATTCGGGAATCAATTGGCATTCAAGTCTTTATCTGTGATATGTAATAGGAAAAACAATTAGCAAGTTTATGACTTACATTTTTGTTTACAGTTGGAGAGCCAGTGTTAAATAAGTTTTGTTTTGATTATAGGTAGATACTTACACTTGTAAAATGTGGATACCTTTAATATATTTTAATTTGAACAAGCCTGCTATATTTCAGATTGAGAAATTACTGTAAATACAAATATTTACAAGTGAATTAACGTTGAGAACAGAAATGACTACAAAAGCACAAGTAATGAATGCACTGCCGTGGAATTCAGTGTGCACGCACACAGGTACATACGTATTCATCCCAGCCCTAAATTATTAACTTGCATTGTTCTAGAACAAACTGTAAGGATTATCTATAGATACGGACCCTCGGCTCACAATATGAGATAATTCCTCTAAATGCAAAGATGGAGCACACTGAGAAGTTCCTCTCACCTCTTTGGCTATAGTCGTGATGAAGGCGGGTGGTCTGGCCGTGGCAATGAGAGACAGGGCATGCCTCGAGGAGCGGGCAGAGTCAGCTGCAGGGCTCAGAGGCAGCCCCATTGTGATGCTAAACAGGGATCAGAAAAAAAGGAAGAAAGAAAAGAAGCATTAGAAATATAGACCGAAAAGATTAGACACAGCTTATAATGTCAGTTCAAGGTCAATGGGAGCACTCAAACAGTTAGAATATAATGGACTTGCAACAATGAGCAGTGATTAGGAGTCAGGGTGTTCTGGCATCAAATACAAAATCGAATAATTAACCGTGAAGATTGAAAACAGTATGTGCATCTGTCCAAAGTGTTAAAAACGCCTTGTTAACAAATTATCAAGAACTAGTACTGAATACATATCACATAGCTCCGAATAAGGCAAGAAAGAATATTGTGCAGAGCATTTTCAATGTTTTTTCCTTAAAAAACTTAAAGGTAAAAATCTGTTTATAAGGCCAAGTTGAAAGGCTGTATTTAAGGCCTATATCTGAGAGGAAGCAAAATTCACTCCTGTCCATAAAATTACCGAAGGACTGAAAATCACGAAATTATTTTTAGCTTATATATTATTTTTAGTTTGAAATACCCTCAGTAGCGCTAGTTTACCCTACACTCAATACTTTCAGAACCAATCGAATCAGCATTTTCTGCCAGTAGGTATTCAGTATTGTTGCCAAAAATTCTATTAACTGATACTTACTCTCTCTCTATAAAGAACATACACATGACATGGTCCAGGCTATATACAAGAATATGTACATGATGAAATAAATCTTTCTAGCGTGAGAGTATGTCATGATAGGATAGTGATGCTATATTTTCCTTTGCCACACCTAAAACATAAAAATGATAATATTCTTCTGTTTGTAAGCTTCCTTTATATTTTATATAGACTACTGTGAAAAGTATTAAGACTTTTCTTTCATTGAAACGTGGCACGTGACCCACACATCAACTGTGTACAGGGACTATTTTGTTACCCAGTAAGAGATCCATTATCGCTTCTCTCGCTAGTTAAATAACCTTGGTATTTAAATATCCATATGAAATTATATTAAGATCTGTCCTGCTCCAATTAAATAATCTTTGTGTTTCATGTGTCAAATGAATTACATTTACTAAAAATTTTCAGGAAGTTTACAAGTATCTCTATAATTGATCTAAGAATCATTATTTTAACTTTTAGTTGAAAATAAGGAGGCATCATATAGGCATTCCCATCATTCTTAAAAGGTAAATTGATTATAGAAAATTCTGCTTATTTCTTGGTGACTTTTACATTGCTCAGTCTCTGTCTGATAATATAACTGTCTCTACTCTTTTTTTCCAAACTGAGGGTAGACACAAAGCGGGAACTCAGAGGAGAAGACGATGGAGAGCTTTCCTTTCATGTTTACCGCAAAAAAGACAGATGTGAGCTGAGAGAGCAAACACACATAGCGAGCAATAAACAGAAGGGATGCACTGGTGGGCGCATCACCCCCATGGAAGGTCCTGATGCCTTCGGGACCCAATGGGGGCTGGACAGAGATTCTCATCAGGAGAGCAGTTTCTCTTCTGGATTAAACTTTATTATTGAGAATTCAGGAAAAGAAATGTTTACTAGGTGAGTAGTGCTGGGCTAGACTGCTTAAAAAATTATTGTCAAAAAAATTATTGTAAAGTTTTAGATCATTATTAAGCTAAGTTTTAAAAAATTCAAAAGCTAAATTTTTCAGATGCTCTATGATGTTTCCTGTCATCAATGTGGATGAATAGATGTTGATAATATTGAAAGCCTGAAACAAACAAAAATGGTATGTTAATTGAATAATTCTGAACAAACCTAAATCAACTTTCCTAAGATCAGTAAAACCACAGGATGTTGAAGTTGGAAAGATCCCCTAGGCAACATCCCTGCCAAGCAGTCAGCCAGGGAGAAAGAGTGGCTATTTCCAGGGCGGCCCACCCCACATGTGGGACGCATAAGAGGAGGAAAAAGAACTGGACGGGAACCGTAGGTAGAGGGTTGAAGTGGAGCTTCCCTGTGCTACTTCATGTCCTCTTGCATCTGCCCAGAACACCCCTATGAGGTGGTGATATCAGCATTTTACGAGGGAGAAATCAGGTCCAGAGAAGTTCAGTGAAGAGCTGAGGTAGCAGCGTAATGTCTCAGGACAGCCGACCTCTGGAGAAAATTAAGGGGGAGGGGCTGGACGATGCTGTGGGTAATTGGATTAATGAATTGCTAACACGACTAAACTCAGCACTTTTGGATGCCTGGCTAGACTGCATCCCTGAGAGAGCTTTCTAGTGGTATGTTGTAATACATGGACCTCCGCTCTGTTTTATTCAGTATCAACAGTGGATTGAATGAAGATACAGGATGCACGGTTATCAACTGGTACGGAGGTAAAGTTGTAACAGAGAGCAGCTGTACTAAATAACAGAACTGGAAATCAGAAACCCTCAAAAAGATCAAATTCAGCTAAAGAAAGAAGTCTTACATGTGGGTACCGATGACCAACTTTACAGGTAGGAATAGGACAGGCGATGGCCGAGCTTATGAAACAGACCTGAGGGTTGTTGTACTTGAAACTTACATCCGTGTGTTGGTGATGTGGCTACCTGCAGGGCTAGGCTGAATCAAGGAAAATACAAGGATAGAGAAGATGTTGCCCCTGCTGCCCTTCCTGGCTCTGGGTGCCCTCCTCATGGATGTATTGCTCGCTAAGAGATGGGCCTGGCTTCCACAGGACAGGCGTTACAGCATCCTCCTGGAGTCCGTGTAAGTCCTGCCCATTCCCAGCTGTGCTGTCGTGACCTCTTGCAGTTGGAAAGCAGAGTTTTATTCACATAAACAGGATCCTTGCAAACTCACCGCCCACCTCTAAGTCCTCTCTTCCACCCCGTCTCTGTTCCTTGCATGGAGGAGAAAAGTTTAGTGGGATGCTAAGAAGGGGCCAGGGGAGGCGAGGCAGAGGGGAGAAAGAGAGAGAAAGAAAGAATAAATACACATGGATATGCACATGTGTGTGTGCACCTGAGGGTGGGGGAGGTCAGCTGACAGACTTCCAAGGCTCACGCCACAGTGACAAGTGGATATTGTCCCCCTGCCCTCATGCTGTGCCCTGTGGCCACCCTAGACTGAATAAGCACAATGTCAGTAAAATGGTTATATTAAAATACCGACTTCACCAGGTTGATGAGAAGATTGAGCGAGATAACAAATGCAAAGACATCTGGCCCTGCCTCTGACAGTTATAGGTACAGCAGGTGCTTCTTCTCAACCAAAGATGCCTCTTACAAGAAGAAACAAAGTGAAAAGAAAATGAGATCAATGAATGGCAGGTCACTAGTTTCAAGTTAAAGGCTTAGTCACACATTACCCTTCCTCCTCAGCAAATGACCTTGTGAATCTGGGGAAATTGGCAAACTTCTTATAGGAAGAAAAGTGATAAAGTGGGGGTAATGGGGAAGGAAGCGAACCAAAGACATAGAAAAGTGCTGCCCGTTGGATTCCAGCTGTTGGGAAGCTGGACCACCCAACAATCTGTAGAGGCACCAACGTGTGCATTTGAGTGATTCCTGTCATCAGTGTCTGGCAGTCTGAGGGCAGGACTTCAGAATTGGAAGCAGCTCTTGCTCTGAGGTCAGGGCTCTGCAGTGACCGTCAGAGCATCCACAGTGCACAAACAGGTGGGCTGTGAGCGTGATAACAGAAAGGAGTCGCCCAGGCAACAGGGGCAGAAGAGAAACCTTGTCTCTCCTGTCTACAGCCTCTTCAATGCACCCCTGCCAGAGTAATCTTCCCAAAGCACCAACTTTATTTCATGGTTAACCTGCTTAAAAAACACACTGGGTCCTAGTGCTTAGAAAAATCTTAAACTCCTTGGCTGGAGATTCCAGGCCCTCCATAATCTTGTTTTGCTAATTTATAACTCAGTCATTTCCACACCCATGCTCCCGAGGCCAGACTAATTTCAAAGCTGGTCCCTAAAATTCGATTCCTTTTTTAATCGTAGTATTTTGCTAATGCTTCTCTGCTACCCCTTTCCCCACTAGCACACTCTCCTCCCTCCCCTCTGTTCAATTCTTGTGGAAGCCCACGTGGTATTCTGCAATTGCTACAGCACTCAATTACCATCTATTGAAACAAAAACAACCAACGACAAAACCTGTTCATTCCGGGCCCTTAGCACTGACCCTCATTCTGAACTAGTTTTATACTGTGAACCAATAAACAGGTTAGGACCATGCCTTCTAATCCTGTGTACCACCCCCTACCCCCTGCAATGTGCCTAGTACAGCCCTTGGACATAGTGGTAGCTCAATAGTTAAATGAAGGTAAATGAAGTTACCTGGCAAATGCCGCAGGAAAAAAAAAAAATCACTTAAGCCAGGTATTCGACTGAATTGACCAAGAAATGAAGTCAAAGTAATTGATCTGGTGGTCCCAACAGACAAAGTCTAATTCTGCATGTAGTTATCTTGAAAGTCAAAAGTGTACTGGGTGTGTGATATATTTTAATGTGGAATTCTAACTGAAAAGGAAGGATCATACTATCAGAGGTTTGAAATTAAAGGGGATGTCTGCCTTATTCTGGAATCTGTATGTAAACACAGAACTCACTCTTTTCACCTGATCCTGCTTATCTGGCTGTTATGCAGATCATTTGTTACATAGGTTTATAGGGTGGGTCTTTGTTTCAGTCTTTATTCTGAAAAATATGATATGACACACTCTCAGTTTTACTCAGCATTTCAGTATACACATCCAATACGAAATACCAGAGATGATAGATATTATAAATAAAAACCACGAATAGAAAATAGTCCACTCAGGCCAAGCTCAATCCTTACTTGACTGCTCATTAAATCCTGTTCTAACCCTTACTCCATGGCAGTAAAAGCTTTTTAAAACTTACATGTAAGACCACCTCAGTTAAATGTCACTGTCTACAATTGTCAGACTTCACCCATCTGTCAAATTATGGAACGCCATAAGGGAATATTCAGGGTGGGGGGAACACAACTTTCATAGAATAACCTGCAAATCATAGTCAACACGATTATGGACTGAGTGCTTGTGTCTCCCTAAAATTCATATGTTGAAGCCCTAAGCCTCAATGCGATGGTATATGGAGACAGGCCTCTAGGAGATAATTAGAGTTAGATAAGGGCATGAAGGTGGGGCCCTTGTGATGGGATTAGTGCCCTTATGAGAGAAACCAGAGAGCTTGATCTACTTCTCTCTTCAAATCTTGGTCACAAAGAAGTCATGTCAGGACACAGCAAGACGGCAGAGTCTACAAGCCAGGAGAACAGACCTCAGAATGAGGTCTTACCAGCACCTTGACCTTGAACTTCCCAGCCTCCACAGCTGTGAAAAATAAATGTCTGTTGTTTAAGTAGTCCCGTCTGTGGTGCTTTGTTATGGCAGCCCAAGTGAACTAAGACAAACAGTAACAGAACATTGAAAACACTCCCCATCTGAAACAAAGACTAAAATTATTTTGAAAATACATAATTACGTATCATCTGGGAATTCCATTCTACCCCTCCCTGGTAAAATAGGTGTGTTAACAATTGTCTTTAATGAACAACCGTCTTTAACGTAATAGGGAATCAGCAATTCCTCTTTGTCATGTGGGACCTAAATCTGATAAGTCACAGGTGGCACTAACTTCCTAAACTCAAAGGTGGCAATTCCTCCAAGTGCATATCTTTTAGACCTATTTCCTATATATTGTATACATTTACAATAAATAAAATCTATGCCAACATGATTTAGTTAAATGGTTTCCTCCAATTATAAACTTTCTATTAAAAATAAATGTCATGTGAATAGGAAAAATAATCTAAATATTGAAGCCTAAAGCACCTTAGTGTTTGTATGATGTGACCTTTACTCTCTGGCTCTCAAATCTAAAAATTATGATTGAGATCTGAGTTAAAATGTCAATTCTTTTTTCTCCAACTCTATTTTATATTGTCCAGAAAGAGTCTTTCCAACATATAAGGCTTATCCATGTTATCAGAGCATGTGTGGTTTCCAATGACTGTATGTTTCTCCCTTAAAGTTCGGCAACTGTGAATATTACAGAAAAGCAATGGACTCTGTGTAGTTCATCCACATCCCTCAGTCACAGCAGTATGAGGTGAGAGTCTGGCACCTTCAGCAGCTTGGCTGGCCCTGCTCTGCTGTTCTCTTTCAGAGTAAAGGTCTGCAACATGAACTAGGAAAATGGAATCAGAATCACAGACCACAACACATACAAAAGCACAAGGATTCTTCTGTACTTTTACATAAAAAAAGTAGGATATTCTACTGTTTCTAACATTTTATCCATATGTCCATAACCATGCTGATCTAAAAAACCATGGATTTTTAAAAAAGATAATACTGCATACATTTCTATTATTTTCACAATCAGCTGGGGATGACTTAACCTATGATTTCAACGAAGTGCAGCCTTCCATTTTCAATTAAACAGTCCATCATGAATAAACAGCCCATAATCTTAAAAATTCCTCACGTAGAATTCTACCTGTGGATCTCTCATTATATAAAGGGTGACATAACCATGCAGCATGGAAGCAGCAGAATGGGAGTCGGGAGACCTAAGTTATAGTCTTAGCTCTCACAGGACTAGTGTAACCTCAGACAAGTTGTTTAATCTCTACAACTTATTTTTACTTAATAGCATATTAAGGGCACTGGATTGCATGCTGTTGAAGAAGATTTTTGTCTCTAAAATTCTAGGACTTTATTAAATATTTATTGCAAACAACAAGGCAAATCATATAACAAGTGTTTGAATACAAAAGAATAAACACATAGTATCGAAACATGGCCCAAGCTGTCAAGGAGTTTACTGATATTTAAATGGGCTTCTAGTTTCCAGAAGGCACAAAATTCTTGATGAAAATGATTTTATTACATAGATTTTAAAAATCTGAAAATTCTGAGTTGACCTCTTTTAGGTCCTTTTAATAGGTTGTTTTGAATTTAGTACTCTGTTGGTCTTTAATTCTCTGGGTATAAGATTTCAAATGCAAGATGGCACAGGGGTGGGAGCGTGGCTTTTGGTGTCAGTGAGACCTGGGTTTGAACCTCACCTTTTCCTGGACAAGAGAAAGCACCTGTCTCAGATTCGTTTTATGATCTTTTATAGTCATTTTTACACTCTTTTAATAAAGAAAAAGGTAAAACCAATCCTCTCTTTGAACCCAATTCTATTCCCCAGAGATAATGAGTAAGGCAATTATGTTCAAGTTTTTGACTGGAGCATCCCAGGGCTTAATTTCTGCAAGAAATTAATAAATAAAATTAGCTAAAAACAATGCTTAGTTTCATGTCCCTATGTGTGCAGCTGTCCCTCAGCCTCTTTGGGGTGTGCCTGGGCTTTCCCTGTCTGTCCTTTTGCACGTCGTAGTTATTCTTCCCCACCTCTCCTCACAATCATTCAAAGGAAAGATTCAGATGAAATTCTTCCTTGGGTACTGTCTGGGTAACCCCTGTGATTCATCTGCCATGCTCTGAATGTCCATACCTTTTACTCTCCTTCTTTCCTGTAAGATCTTATCTTTCCTGTAAGACTGCAAGTCACGTGAAGGGTCTTTGTTTCATGAAAGTTTGTCACTACATATAGTACCTAACACTGTCCCTTCCACATATTAGCTACTCAATAGATGCTTGCTTAGTTAATAAATGTAGTTTAAAATTGGGCAAAATGTTTGAAAACACTGGAAAACAGCTGGTTTTATTTTGATTCCAAAGATGTAAAATTCTAAGCCATGTTTCTAAAATAAAAGCATTATTGGGCTTCCCTGGTGGCGCAGTGGTTGAGAGTCTGCCTGCCAATGCAGGGGACATGGGTTTGTGCCCTGGTCCGGGAAGATCCCACATGCCGCGGAGCGGCTGGGCCCGTGAGCCATGGCCGCTGAGCCTGCGTGTCCGGAGCCTGTGCTCCGCAACGGGAGAGGCCACAACAGTGAGAGGCCCACGTACCGCAAAAAAAAAAAAAAAAAAAA
>NW_021703765.1:17196790-17267794 GCF_005190385.1 Monodon monoceros
AAAAAAAAAAAAAAAAAAAAAAAAAAAGCATTATTAATTCTGGGAAAATGCTCTATTAGTCTTGAGCCATATACAGTTTTTCAGGAGGCCTCTCAGGAGTCATCTCTGACAGAGGATGTCAACACAGGGGAGAGAAGGAAAGAGAGAAACTCTGCTATCACATGTATTCCTCAGAACTAGATACCAACCTGAGCGAGCTGCCCTGCCTTGAACCCCCTCCTTCATAAACTCACAAGAATTGAAATAAAGAAGGAAACACTGCTTATGTTTTTTTCTTTTTAAAAAGCACAAGCCTAACATAAAAGCTTCTCCATAAAGCAAGCTTAAGATCACAGTCAGCAGCAAGGCGGCCAAGCGGTGTTATGTGTGCACAGAGAAGTGGGCACAGAAGGGCGGCCCCACAGGCACTGTGAGGGTAAGATGCACAGCCACCCTGCTGCTCTATCTCGCCCCATCTTAGTCCTTCTGCAGCCTGTACCAAGTGTGTCGTGGATGTACCAGGTCATCTTCAATCTAAATCTTGTTATAGATTAATAAGCAAACATTTTCTTGCTTATTATACAATTTATCATGATGAAAATTACATTGGACTCCTCAAGGCTACACGCTGATACATTCATTTATTCAGAGCTGTGTGTAGAGAGTTATACTAATCTTCGTGACAGAAAAGGATGTAATAGCAAGATTTAAATTACCTACTGAAAGCTAAAGTATTGGTGTCTGTGGACATACTCCATGTAGATAAAACACAGCACATCTTTATGTTTGCTGATATAAGCTTCATGTGAACTTATTTAAACACAAAATAAAACAAAATGTTAGATGGTTAGTCTAAAATAGAAACCCATTACTTCTCCCAGGCAACAAAACAAGACTGCATACTTTTGAAATTGTTTTTGATCAGATTTGAAAATAGGCTATAAAATTAGGTCAAAGTAAAATTCTGGACAATCAAAAATATTAAAGGCTTCTCAAGGTAACCAGGAGAGCTGAGGTAAAAGAAGCCACTCTGTTGATTCCTTGGAGGGTGTCCATGGCAGTTGCAGCCAAGGGGAGAGTAAAAGGTTGAAAATACGTTCCAGGCTTTGCACAAAGGCCAGCCTCTTACGACTGCTGCCAACTCATGGGCTCACATTCCCTCCTAATCCTTTAAGTCAATCGAGAACCTTCAGGCCACCTGTATCCATCCAGAAACTATCCTGATTGTCACTATGTGGAAGTGTTTATTCTAGAAACGGGCATCTCTTCCATCTGTTGAACACTAGGACAATGACAATGGCATCACCATCCATACCCCCTCCCCCAGCAATATAGGTAACATCCATTCAATCTCTTAACATGTGCTAAGTGCTCTTCTAAGCACCTGGCAAATATAAACTCACTTAACATCAATCTTATAAAGTAGGTATTTAATTAGCCCCAACTTGTAAATGGAACTGAGGTGAGAGGTGAAGTAATTTACTGAAGGGTACATAGCTAGGGAGACACAGAGGTGAAGTTGAGGAAGTGTGGCAGTATGAAGCAGGTGAAGGGGGAGGACAGCTGCTTGGGTTTGAAATGAATACCCTTCCCCTACCAGTCACTCTTGGGACTTTGGGCTGGGGATGCCCAATCTGTGGACAAAGTCACAGCATTCCAGTCTAGCCTTCAGTTGTTTCTCTGGTCTCCACTTCTGAGCATAGAGCAGCCAGCAGAAAGATGACAGGCCCAAAGCACGCTAGAATATAAGGCAACTGCGGGATATGAGAGAGGTAACCATGAAGAAAAGGGCAGAGAACTCTAGTTTTTTAAGAGGTTAGCAATGGTAAGCATGAAATGCCATTCACTGAAAAAATCAAAGAGGTGATAACACTTACAGGCAGACCTCAAAGATACTGTAGGTTCGGTTCCAGAGCAGCGCAATAAAGCGATGCACACGAATTTTTTAGCTTCCCAGTAAACATATAAAAAGTATGTTTATACCATACTGTAGTCTATTAAGTGTGCAATATCATTAAGTATTGTTACAATGTACATAGCTTAATTAAAAAATACTTTATTGCCAAAAAAGTCACAATAATTACAAAAATAACATCAAAGATCACTGACTACAGACAACCATAACAAATATAGTAATAAAAAAGTTTGAAATATTGCTAGAATTACAAAAATGAGACACAGAGTCATGAATGAGCAAATGCTGTTGGAAAAATGGTGCCAACAGACTTGCTCAATGCAGGGTTACCATAAACCTTTGATTTGTAAAAAAAAAAAAAAACCCACAGCATCTTTGAAACGCAATAAAGTGAAGGACAGTAAAATGAGGTCTGCCTGTACATTAAGAGAGGCATCATGGGACAGTTCAAGAATTCCTCCCACTAGGAATTCACCTTCACTAGGATGACTATACTAAAAAAGCAACAACAAAACCGGAAGATAAATGTTGGCGAGGATGCAAAGACAATTCCTACATTGCTGGTAGGAATATAAAATGGTGCACCTGCTATGGAAAACAGTTTGGTGGTTCCTCAATAGGCTAAACACAGAATTACCACATGGCCCAGCAATTCCACTTTTAGGTATCTACCTAAGAGAAATGAAAACTAGGTGTTCAAACAAAGTGGAAGCAAGCCACATGTCCATCAACAGATGAATAGGTAAATAAAATGTGGTATATCCATAGAATGGAATATTGTTCAACTATAAAGAGAAACAAAGTACTGAAAAATGCTGCAACATGAATGAACCTTGGAATCATTATGCTAAGTGAAAGAAGTCAGACACAAAAGGCCACATACTGTATAATTCCATTTATATGAAATATTCAGAATAGGCAAATTCACAGAGACAGAAAGCAGATTATTGATTGTCAGGGGACAGTGGGAGGGGAGAATGGAAAGGGACTGCTCAGTGGGTATGGAGTTTCCATTTGGGGTGACTGCTACTGGGAACTAGGTAGTGGTGATGGCTGCATAACTGTGAATGCAGAGAATGTTGCTGAATTGTATCCTTTAAGAGGGATACAGTAGTAAATTTCCTGTTAGATGCGTATTATACCATCAAAACAAAACAAAAAAGACTCCCTCCAGGAATCAGGAGGCTGGGTTCTCAAGTCAATACTAACCTCTATCACCAGCCCCAGTTTCATTTTAGGAACTGCCTTGGATCCTCTTTTTATTCCTCTACTCTCATCCCTGCCTCCCTGGACCACTGCAACCTCCTTATGGCTGATCCTCTGCTGTGTGCAAATGAAACCTCAATAAAGTTGGTTTAAAAATTAACATGAGTGCAAAGGAGTAATTCCCCAAACTGGCCAGGTATTGTATCAGTAAAACATTTTTGAGCAACTATATATATCATTTTCCTTATATGTGATATGTTTATATTATTATTAGCTGATAATATCTCAAGGCACAATAAACATATATTTAAAACTATGCCACGGATAAATCATTCATTGGCTCAAAGCTAAATCCCAATTGTGTTAAAATGACAGAAACATATCTCCCTTTCATTGTCTATTTCCAAAATTTCATATATTGAGATATTTGTCTATTTTTTCTCCATATGCAATTTATAAAGAGTAATCAATGACCTCTACTAAAACAAAACAAACAAAACCAATAAAAGCCAAATGAACTGAAATGGAGGGTGTACTTGGCAAGTTGTTTCTCGGCATCAGCACAAAGTTCAAGAAGCCCCATCAGGACAGCAGACACATCCATGTAAGGCTCCCAAACTGTGAAACCACGTCCAATCAGATCAATGGCTGTTCTTCGGATCGTACTGTGTGGAGGAAGTTTGGGGCTTGGTGGCTGCAGCAGAAGAAATGTCAGTGCCTTACCTAAAATTACAAAATAAAAGACAGAGCAATAAAGTAATTTTACTTTTGTGATGTTTTCTTTGAAGCATATTTTCAAAATATAAACCACTTTGGATTTACTTTAACTGACAAGGGGTTTTGAATAGTAAGACTATAAAAAGATCTCAAGTTTACAGTTTGTTTAGCCATGTACTTTAAAGAGATAAGTTAGGCTACAATATTTTATACCATATTCTAAAGTGTTGTAATTACATAATAACTATATTTAAATAAGTATATATAATTTCAAAACATAATAGTGATTCTAAACTTCCAAACAATGTTTCTCCCTACTCAGCATTCTGCAAAATGAAGATGCTTCCAAATAATGTAAGATGGTATTTCTTCATCTTTCTTCTGCATCTAACAGAATTCGTATGCGAAATGCTTCATCAATAACACTTCTCATCACAGGCAATGATTATCAACAGGGATGAGGGATGGAGAAGGTAGAATGTGTAGTTTTCAAAAGACTCCACTCCACACCGCCACTGCCCCAGACAAGCATATTTGTTCCTCCACATTCTGGTGTACCAATAGCAGACAATGACGTCAAGTACTGGTAAATTCTTCACAGAAGTTTGTTACGCAATTTAAAAAATAGCTCAATATTACTTCTATATCTGATGAAATGATCTAGATTTTAATTAATATGTATTCCTTTATGTTGAAGATCAAGCTAACCATTTGTATACCTAAGCCAATGGTCATTAAGCTACAAAAGCTCATCTACTTCCAAAGGCATTTTGACATTAAAAAAACACAAAACACCAGGGATTGTCAAGAACAAACTGCAACTTAGAAGAGGGTTTTTTGTTTGTTTGTTTTTTGAGGGGAAGAAACAAAACAGTTTATAAATCATATTACTGTATAACATACTAGTTAAAGGGAACAGAGGCTTCAGATTCAAGACAGAGTATTAACTGATTTTATAACTTACTAGGGGGCAGGCTTAGGAAGATACTCAGTGAGTCTCAGCTTCCTTGTCTGTAAAATGGGGATAATAATAGCTATCACTCATGAAGGGCCAGAGTGTTAA
Source organism: Monodon monoceros (assembly GCF_005190385.1). NCBI lineage: Eukaryota > Metazoa > Chordata > Mammalia > Artiodactyla > Monodontidae > Monodon > Monodon monoceros. The sequence goes on from NW_021703765.1 coordinate 17,201,671, forward strand.
ATGAATTAAACAATGAAGTGTACTGCCAAGTGCCCTCACTGGCGTGTGTTCAGTGAAGGGCAGTCAGGGCTCATTCTGAATAACATGTTGAACTTGTCTGTTTTTAAAATTAAGGACATGGCATATAAACTTTAATTCACTCAACAAATAAAAGCATTTACTCATTGGCTATGCTATAGCCAATTGTTAAATGAGAATGGATTGAAATGGGGGTGAAAAGAAAGATACTGTAAAGCTGAGACAAGTCTGTGAACGCACTCTCTATACAGTGGTTCTGAATTTCTTCTCAGTCACAGAATCCTTAAATATTCTAATAGAATGTTTTTAAAAGATAAAAAAAAAAATAAAAAGAATCTGTTGAAAGCCATCAGTCCTTTCCTCAGGAAACTATATACACATACATATCCACCAAATTCTGCAGAAAGATGTCAAGGAGGCCACGGACCTTGGGTTAACAACTCCTGCCGTAAACGAAAAAGGTACACAGATATGGAAAGCCTCCTTGAGAAAAATATGTAGAAATTCATACTTCATTCATACATGTATTTGAAAATTTTACTCATACTTAGCTATGTAAATATAATATGTAAAGCTCCAAGTTTTGTGGATCATAAAAATGTAAACCCCTTGAAAGAAAGAGATCCAATGCTCTATTTCCTGCCAGTACCTATGTGTCTCTTACCACAAGTTATCTTTAAATATAAGCATTTTGGTGCATTTCCCTTCTCCTCAGCAAGTTTGTTAGCTCCTTGAGGGTAGGAAGTATGTTTCATATAACTCTGCATCTCCCAAACCACCAAGCACAATGCTTTGCACACATTATGGACCTAAAATGGTTAACAGACCTGCCTTTACTGCACGTACACTTCTAACGCAGCTCCTGGTCCCAGTTTGCCAGAATGATATTTCAAACTGTCAAGAATATCTACCACTTTCCTGTTATTCTTGACATCTAGGAAGTCGTATGACTCCATATAATATAGGTGCTCTGCAATATGGGCCAAGGTGATGAAAAAGCTAAAATTAAGACAATGATAGCACTTCTCTATTAACAGAAAAAAATCTCGTGACGGAATTTTATGAATTTTAAGTTTTATCTCTCAGAACTTTTCTTAAACCTTAGGTACCCAATAAAGGTTGTATTTTAATCTCTTCAAGATGGAATCTAGTTTTGTACAAAGGCACATATTTACTTCTTTTCTGTAAGTGCCCCACTACTGCACAATCAGGGAATATTGCCTCACTGAGTAACCAAGATGGAGAAGGATGCTACCACCTGCCATCATGATTGAGTCCTTCATAAAAGAGTCTCCTGGTGGCAGTATTAAGAAGTTCAACAAATTGGCCTGATATTCACTCAAGACTTTCCACAATTTGGTCCCAAACTTTCCATCCAAAGATTCACTGAGGAACTGTTTATAGAGTATTGTTATACTGATATTATACTAAATGCTGGGGAAACACAAGAGAACAATACTCTCAGTTCTTTCCCTCAGGAAAATTCACTGTAGCTCAGGATATAGGTGAGCAAACAGGTAATTTGAATATATTATGAGGAATGTTAGAACATTTATAAGCACAAGGTATCAAGACAGAACCTAAAAGGGGCGCTTAACCCAATCTTAGGGATATAAGAAGGCTTCCAGGGAAAGGTGGCCTCTATACAAAAACCTAAAGACTAAGTAAAACTTTGTCACTCACAGGAGAGGAGTATGGAAAGAAAACATTCTAGGCAGAGAGAATAGCATGTCTAAAGACCATCAGATGAGAGAGAACATGACCAGACCAACGGATTACACATAGTTCAATATGGCTGGAAAGTTCGTCGGTGGAAAGAGAAGAGGTTGGGGCGATGGACAAGAGGGAAGAGGACGAGGTGGATGAAATATAACAGTGAGACAGGCGACAGCACAGGTTATTAGAGCCTGATCACAAAGGGCCTTATATGCCATGCTAAGAGTTTGTTCATTCTGGTGACAATGGGGAACAATTGGAAAGTTTTAAGCAAATGAGGGGTTTGATTAGATTTTCATTTTAGAAAGATCAACATTTAGGCTGTCATGATTAGAAAGGGGCAAGAACAACGGGACCTTCAAGATGGAGGAATTAAGATGTGTAGATCACCTTCTTCCCTACAAATACATCAAAAATACATCTACACGTGGAACAACTCCTACAGAACACCTACCGAACGCTGGCAGAAGACCTCAGACCTCCCAAAAGGCAAGAAACTCCCCACGTACCTGGGTAACGCAAAAGAAAAAACAGAGAGAAAAGAATAGGGATGGGACCTACACCTCTGCGACGGAGCTGTGAAGGAGGAAAGCTTTCTACACACTAGGAAGCCCCTTCACTGGCAGAGGCAGGCAGTGGGTGGGGGGCGGGGAGCTTTGGAGCCACAGAGGAGAGCGCAGCAACAGGGGTGCAGAAGGCAAAGCAGAGAGATTCCCGTACAGAGGATCGGTGCCGACCAGCACTCACCAGCCCGAGAGGCTTGTCTGCTCACCCGCCAGGGCGGGGGGTCGGGAGGCTGGGAGCTGAGGCTCGGGCTTTGGAGGTTGGATCCCAGGGAGAGGACTGGGGTTGGTTGCGTGAACACAACCTGAAGGGGGCTACTGCACCACAGCTACCAGGGAGGGAGTCCGGGAAAAGGTCTGGACCTGCCAAAGAGGCAAGAAACCATTGTTTCAGGGTGCACAAGAGGGGGGATTCAGAGCACCGCCTAAACGAGCTCCAGAGACGGGCACGAGCCGCGGCTACCAGCGCAGACCCCAGAGACGAGCATAAAACGCTAAGGCTGCTGCTGCCGCCACCAAGAAGCCTGTGTGCAAGCACAGGTCACTCTCCACACCTCCCCTCCCTGGAGCCTGTGCAGCCCGCCACCGCCAGGGTCCCGTGAGCCAGGGACAACTTCCCTGGGAGAACACACGGCGCACCTTGGGCTGTTGCAACTTTATGCTGGCTGCTGCCGCCTCAGTCTCACCCCGCATTCCATACACCTTCCGCCCGCCCCCGCCCCAACCACGGCCTGAGTGAGCCACAGCCCCCTAATAAGCTGCCACTCTAACCACATCCTGTCTGGGTGGGGAACAGATGCCAGAGGGTGACCTACATACAGAGGCGGGGCCAAACCCAAAGCTGAACCCCAGGAGCTGTGCAAACAGGGAAGAGAAAGGGAAATCTCTCCCAGCAGGCTCAGGAGCAGTGTATTAAATCTCCACAATCAACTTGATGTACCTGCACCTGTGGAATACCTGAATAGACAACGAGTCATCCCAAAATTGTGGCGGTAGACTTCAGGAGCAATTGTAGACTTGGGGTTTGCTGTCTGCGACTGATTTGTTTCTGATTTTTATGTTTATCTTAGTTTAATCTTTAGCACTTGTTATCATTGGTGGATTTGTTTATTGGTTTGGTTGCTCTCTTCTTTTTTTATAATTTTTAAATAATTATTATTTTTTTTATAATTATTTATAATTATATAATTATAATTTTTTATACTTATTTTTATAATTTTTTTATTTTTTATATTTTTAAATAATTATTATTATATTTTTATAATTATATAATTATTATTTTGAATAATTTTTAATAATTATTTTTAATAATTTTTTATAATTATTTATAATTATTTTATACTTATTTTTATAATTATATTTATAATTATTTTAAAATAATTTTTAATAATTATTTTAAAATAATTTTTAATAATTTTTATTTTTATAATTATTATAATAATTTTTAATAATTTTTAATAATTATTATTTTTCATTTTAATAATTTTTATATTAAAAACTTTTAAAAACTTTATTATTATTCTTTTTCTTTCCTTTTTCCTCCCTTTTCTTCTGAGCTGTGTGGCTGACAGGATCTTGGTGCTCAGGCCTGAGACTCTGAGATGGGAAAGTCGAGTTCAGAACATTGGACCAACAGAGACCTCCCAGTCCTACGTAATATCAATTGGTGAGAGCTCTCCCAGAGATCTCTGTCTCAAAGCTAAGACCCAGCTCCTCCCAACGGCCAGCAAAATCCAGTGCCAGATGCCCCATGCCAAACAACTAGCAAGAGAGAAACACAACCCCACCCATTAGCAGAGAGGCTGCCTAAAATCATACTAGGTTCACAGACATCCCAAAACACACCACCAGATGTGGCACTGACCACCAGAAAAAAAAGATCCAGCCCCACCGACTAGAACATAGGAACCAGTCCCCTCCATCAGGAAGCCTACACAAGCCACTGAACCAACCTTACCCACAGGGGGCAGACACCAAAAACAATGGGAACTACAAACCTGCAGCCTGCAAAAAGGAGACCCCAAACACAGTATGTTAAACAAGATGAGAAGACAGAAATATGCAGCAGATGAAGGAGCAAGGTAAAAACCCACCAGACCTAACAAATGAAGAGGAAATAGGCAGCCTACCTGAAAAAGAGTTCAGAGTAATGGTAGTAAAGATGATCCAAAATCTTGGAAATAGAATGGAGAAAATACAAGAAACGTTTAACAAGGACCTAGAAGAACTAAAGAGCAAACAAACAATGATGAACAACACAATAAATGAAATTAAAAATTCTCTAGAAGGAATCAATAGCAGAATAACTGAGGCAGAAGAATGGATAAGTGACCTGGAAGATAAAATAGTGGAAATAACTACCACAGAGCAGAATGAAGAAAAAAGAATGAAAGCAATTGAGGACAGTCTCAGAGACCTCTGGGGCAACATTAAACACACCAACAATCGAATGATAGGGGTCCCAGAAGAAGAAGAGAAAAAGAAAGGGACTGAGAAAATATTTGAAGAGATTATAGTTGAAAACTTCCCTAACATGGGAAAGGAAATAGTCAGTCAAGTCCAGGAAGCACAGACAGTCCCATACAGGATAAATCCAAGGAGAAACATGCCAAGACACATATTAATCAAACTATCAGAAATTAAATACAAAGAACAAATATTAAAAGCAGCAAGGGAAAAGCAACAAATAACATACAAGGGAATCCCCATAAGGTTAACAGCTGATCTTTCAGCAGAAACTGCAAGCCAGAAGGAAGTGGCAGGACATATTTAAAATGATGAAAGGGAAAAACCTACAACAAGATTACTCTACCCAGCAAGGATCTCATTCAAATTCAACAGAGAAATTAAAACATTTACAGACAAGCAAAAGTTAAGAGAATTCAGCACCACCAAGCCAGCTCTACAATAAATGCTAAAGGACCTTCTCTAGGCAGGAAAAACAAGAGAAGAAAAAGACTTACAATAACAAACCCAAAACAATTAAAAAAATGGTAATAGAAACATACATATCGATAACTACCTTAAATGTAAAGGGATTAAATGCTCCAACCAAAAGACACAGACCGGCTGAATGGATGCAAAAACAAGACCCATACTTACGCTGTCTACAAGACACCCACTTCAGACCTAGGGACACATACAGACTGAAAGTGAGGGGATGGAAAAAGATATTCCATGCAAATGGAAATCAAAAGAAAGCTGCAGCAGCAATTCTCATATCAGACAAAATAGACTTTAAAATAAAGACTATTACAAGAGACAAAGAAGGCCACTACATAATGATCAAGGGATCCATCCAAGAAGAAGATATAACAATTGTAAATATTTATGCACCCACCATAGAAACACCTCAATACATAAGGCAAATGCTAACAGCCATAAAAGGGGAAATCGACAGTAACACAATCATAGTAGTGGAGTTTAACACCCCACTTTCACCAATGGACAGATCATCCAAAATGAAAATAAATAAGGAAACAAAAGCTTTAAATGACACATTAAACAAGATGGACCTAATTGATATTCATAGGACATTCCATCTAAAAACAGCAGATTACACTTTCTTCAAAAGTGCTCATGGAACATTCTTTAGGATAAATCATGTCCTGGGTTACAAATCAAGCCTTGGTAAATTTAAGAAAATTGAAATCGTATCAAGTATCTTTTCCAACCACAACGCTATGAGACTAGATATCAATTGCAGGAAAAAAGCTAAAAAATACAAATACATGGAGGCTAAACAATACACTACTAAATAACCAAGGGGTAACTGAAGAAATCAAAGAGGAAACCAAAAAATACCTAGAAACAAATGACAATGAAAACTTGACGACCCCAAACCTATGGGATGCAGGAAAAGCAGTTCTAAGAGGGAAGTTTATAGCAATACAATCCTACCTCAAGAAACAAGAAATATCTCAAATAAACAACCTAAACTGACACCTAAAGCAAATAGAGTAATAAGGACAAAAAACCCCAAAATTAGCAGAAGGAAAGAATTCATAAAGATCATATCAGAAAAAAAAAAAAAAAAAAAAGATCATATCAGAAATAAATGAAAAAGAAATGAAGGAACTGATACCAAAGATCAATAAAACTGAAAGCTGGTTCTTTAAGAAGATAAACAATATTGATAAACCATTAGCCAGACTCATCAAGAAAAAAAGGGAGAAGACTCAAATCAACAGAATTAGAAATGAAAAAGGAAGAGTAACACCTGACACTTCAAAACTACAAAGGATCACAAGAGATTACTACAAGTAACTATACGCCAATAAAATGGACAGCCTGGAAGGAAGAAATGGACAAATTCTTAGAAAAGCACAACCTTCCAAGACTGAATCAGGAAGAAATATAAAATATAAACAGACCAATCACAAGCACTGAAATTGAAAGTGTGATTAAAAATCTTCCAACAAACAAAAGTCCAGGACCAGATGCCTCCACAGGCAAATTCTATCAAACATTTAGAGAAGAGCTAACACCTATCCTTCTCTAACTCTTCCAAAATATAGCAGAGGGAGGAACACTCCCAAACACATTCTAAGAGGCCACCATCACCCTGATACCAAAACCAGACAAAGATGCCACCAAAAGAGATGCCACCAAAAGAGAATACTACAGGCCAATATCTCTGATGAACATAGATGCAAAAATCCCCAACAAAATACTAGTAAACAGAATCCAGCAGCACATTAAAAGGAGCTTACACCATGATCAAGTGGGGTTTATACCAGGAATGCAAGGATTCTTAAATATACAGAAATCAACCAATGTGATAAACCATATTAAGAAACTGAAGGATAAAAACCATATGATCATCTCAATAAATGCAGAAAAAGCTTTTGACAAAATTCAACGCCCATTTATGATAAAAACAAGCCAGAAAAGAGGCATAGAGAGGGAACTTACCTCAACATAATAAAGGCCATATATGACAAACCCACAGCCAACATCATTCTCAATGGTGAAAAACTGAAACCATTTCCTCTAAGTACAGGAAGAAGACAAGGATGCCCACTCTCACCACTATTATTCAACATCACTTTGGAAGTTTAGCCACAGCAATCAGAGAAGAAAAGGAAACAAAAGGAATCCAAATTGGAAAAGAAGAAGTAAAGCTGTCACTGTCTGCAGATGACATGATACTATCCACAGAGAATCCTAAAGATGCTACCAGAAAACTACTAGAGCTAATCAATGAATCTGGTAAAGCAGCAGGATACAAAATGAATGCACAGAAATCTCTTGCATTCCTATACCAGTAATGATGAAAAATTTGAAAGAGAAATTAAGGAAACACTCCCATTTACCACTGCAACAAAAAGAATAAAATACCTAGGAATAAACCTACCTAAGGAGACAAAAGACCTGTATGCAGAAACAGAAGACACTGATGAAAGAAATTAAAGATGATACAAACAGATGGAGAGATATACCATGTTCTTGGATTGGAAGAATCAACATTGTGAAAATGACTATACTACCCAAAGCAATCTACAGATTCAATGCAATCCCTGTCAAAGTAACAACAGCATTTTTCACAGAACTAGAACACAAAATTTCACAGTTCGTATGGAAACACAAAAGACCCCGAATAGCCAAAGCAATCTTGAGAAAGAAAAACAGAGGTGGAGGAATCAGGCTCCCTGACTTCAGACTATACTACAAAGCTACAGTAATCAAGACAGTATGGTACTGGCACAAAAACAGAAATATAGATCAATGAAACAGGATAGCAAGGCCAGAGATAAACCCAAGCACCTATGGTCACCTTATCTTTGATAAAGGAGGCAAGAATATATAATGGAGAAAAGACAGCCTCTTCATTAAGTGGTGCTGGGAAAACTGGACAGCTACATGTAAAAGAATGAAATTAGAATACTGAATACCATACACAAAAATAAACTCAAAATGAATTAAAGACCTAAATTTAAGGCTAGACACTGTAAAACTCTTAGAGGAAAACATAGGAAGAACACTCTTTGACATAAGTCACAGCGAGATCCTTTTTGACCCACCTCCTAGAGAAATACAAATAAAAACTAAAATAAACAAATGGGACCTAATGAAACTTAAAAGCTCTGCACAGCAAAGGAAACTATTAACAAGACAAAAAGACAACCCTCAGAATGGGAGAAAATATTTGCAAACGAAGCAACTGACAAAGGATTAATTTCCAGAATTTACAAGCAGCTCATGCAGCTCAATATCAAAAAAAACAACAACCCAATCCAAAAATGGGCAGAAGATTTAAATAGACTTTTCTCCAAAGAAGATATACAGATTGCCAACAAACACATGAAAGGTTGTGCAACAACACTAATTATTAGAGAAATGCAAATCAAAACTACAATGAGGTATCACCTCACACCGGTCAGAATAGCCATCATCAAAAAATCTGGAAACAATAAATGCTGGAGAGGGTGTGGAGAAAAGGGAACCCTCTTGCATCATTGGTGGGAATGTAAATTGATACAGCCAATATGGAGGTATGGAGGTTCGTCAAAAAACTAAAGATAGAAGTAGCACGTGACCCAGCAATCCCATTAATGGGCATATACCCTGAGAAAACCATAATTCAAAAAGAGTCATGTACCACAATGTTCACTGCAGCACTATTTACAATAGCCAGGACATGGAAGCAACCTAAGTGTCCACTGACAGAAGAATGGATAAAGAAGATGTGGCACATATATACAATGGAATATTACTCAGCCATAAAAAGAAACGAAGTTGAGTTATTTGTAGTCAGGTGGATGGACCTAGAGTCTGTCATACAGAGTGAAGTAAGTTATAAAGAGAAAAACAAATACCGTATGCTAACACATATATATGGAATCTACAAAAAAAAAAAGAAAATGGTTCTGACGAACCTAGGGGCAGGACAGGAATAAAGACGCAGACATAGAGAATGGACTTGAGGACACACAGAGAGACAAGGGTCAGCTGACACAAAGTGAGAGTGTGGCATGGACATATATACACTATCAAATGGAAAAGAGATAGCTAGTGGGAAGCAGCTGCATAGCACAGGGAGATCAGCTCGGTGCTTGGTGACCACTTAGAGGGGTGGGATAGGGAGGGTGGGAGGGAGATGCAAGAGGGAGGAGATATGGGGATATATGTATACATATAGCTGATTCACTTTGTTATAAAGCAGAAACTAACACACCATTGTAAAGCAATTATACTCCAATAAAGATGTTAAATGGGGGTGGCAAGACCTACTGCCTTGGAAATTCTGATCTACTTACCCCCAGCCAGATGGATTAATTAGAATCACAGAATATTTGAACGGAAAGGACTTTAGAAAACTATGATCTATTCCTGTTTTGTTTGATGTAACTGAGAATGATGGAAGGCAAGTGGTTAGCTGCAGGCTTCTGTGGCCCAGGCCATGGGTAATGTGACCAGAACACATCTCTGAACACAACTTACATCTTTATAACCATGTTTTATTCATGACACTCTACCAAAACAGAAGATTCAATAAATTATATGTTTTATCTTTTGTCACACAATGAGAAGGTCCCCATTACTGGTTCAACAGCTAAATACAGCCATACCAAGATCCCTGTCTTTGTCTTGGCTCTATCTTAGTTGCATCCTGTCCACAAAATGGTTAATGGCACATCCAGCACTGCATGCACCTTCCCAACAGGAAGAGGTAGAAGGCTGAAGGGCATAAGGACATGTGGCAGTTAAGTCAAGCCCCCTTGTAAAGTCTGATTACATTTCATTGGCCAAAATTATATAATAATTCCCCTAGTTTCACAGAAGGGTGGGAAATGTAGTTTGTGATCTGACCACAATGCCACCTGCAACAATTCTGAGGTTTTGTTCACGTGTAAAAGGAGAATGGTATGCGGTTGGTAGTTGGCAATTTCTCCGCCTTCCCCGCTTCCTTTAGAATGAAATTATTCTTTTTAATAGAAAAATTATTATCCATACATTTAACAAACAGTGATATATCATCTTTGGCATTTATTCTATTGTCCAGAGCTAATTTTATTTATTTTTATTTTATTTTATTACCTTTCCACATCTGTTAAATGAGTAAGTTCCCTGGGCCATACGAAATTTTTATAAAAAAACTTTTTTTTTTTGCATGAGGCTTAGCACAGTGCTTTATAGTTCAGTAAGTACTTAATACACAATTGTTGCTTTGGCAAATACTGAAAATTACTTTACATTGAATGTGCCCAGCACAGTCAATAAAATTATGCACAGATCAGAAATTTCCAAGGGTCTGCTATAAACCTGTGCTGGTCTATGGCAAAGTTTCCATGGCTTTATGGTGAAATGGTAAAACACAAACCATGTAGTATGTCTTTTTCATGAAGCTAAATTTATTCAGTTTAAAGGAGTGTTTAGTCTAAGGTTATGTTCTTACTACTCTTTTGGTGAATAAAAGAGTTTTTCTTTAATAAAATGATAAAGATAGTGGTATTTTTTTAGTATTTGCACTCAGCAAAATAAAACACAGCACTGCTAAATACTCCCAAATTTTATTTTTGGAAATTTTACTGGCCCATGATATTGGAAAGTTTGGAAACAGCTGCCATTTGTAATAAGTTTACTGTCGTGAGGAACTGCAAGGGTACTTCCCCACTATAAGAATCAGAACTGGTAAGTCCTATTACTGGTCACTGGTTCTTTACTGAGAATGCCAAGAGGCTCCTAACTCAACTTGTTAACAGACAGAATTCAGCATTATTCAAGTCAATCTGTGACCATATTCAAGGCCCAGCCATCAGATGATTAGCCCTTCCTACCTGTAAGATGGGTAAGTAGTACAGACACTGCGGCAGCTTTACAGTGAGAATTTAACGCGTAGCACCACCCACCCACCCCCATCACCCTGTATGTCTAGCCAAATGCGCAAATGAACTACCAAAATGCACACAGGCTCAGAACTCTGGAAACAAATCAAATCAAAACAAACCTCCTTAAAAAGCAGAAAGCACGGAAATCCAGAATTGGATAAATCACAATTAACTCAGACCCTCTAGCTGTTGAGAAAGTAACTCTGTTGTCGTGCAGTCAAGAGTAATAATAATAGCTCATATTTTAGTGCCGTTTTATTTCAAGCTTTTTATCTCAAGCTTTTTTTTTTTAAAGTGTCCCAACTTTAATCTTACCATTTTTAAAAAGTGCTACAAAGGCACAAAGCTGCAAGAAAATATTTACACTTTGCTGTAACAGCAAAATGCTAAAAATGAGAAAAGGATTGACACAGAGATAGCAAAATAAAGCCTACGTAAGCTGCTGTTACAGGATTATACAATGGCTAACTTGTTGCTTTGGCAAGATGACTGTTGTCCCATCATGAACTGACCAAGGAAAAATGTCAATTAAAAAAATGTTTACCCTACCTAGCTGGTTATGATGACCCGCTCTTTTAAAAGATTAACATACAAGCTGTAACACACACACACACACACACACATGCATGCATACGCACACACACACACACACACACACACACACACACACATGCTCTGAGGCTTTTACTTAGGAAATAATGAATTTGTTTCCTGGATCATTTTTGTATCCTTATCACAAAGTGTAGACTCACTTTATTAATGTACTCTACATTTAATAAGTGCCTATTATATGAAAGCACTTCATTAGCTACAAAGAACTATAGCTATATATTTCTATAAGAATCAGGTATCATTTTCAGCATTATTCGATAATAAATGATACTTTTATACTGCTATTCCACTTTTTTCCCCTTTTGCATTTCTAATGAAAAGGTAGAGACTGAACCCGACAGTACCTTGACTTCTCCACAGCACAATGAACAATGTTAGCACACTGTTCAAAGCACAGTGAAGAAAAAAAAACCAGAAGCTAGAATCAAACTATGTTTACCAAGAGAGAATGAAATTTTCTTACTGGAATTATTACAAAACCAAAGCATTTCAGAGAATTTTCCAAGCGCCCTTAGAGATCATTGACAATTATTACTGTTGTCCTGCTAGTAGGCAATATATGTAACCATTTTCCTGGGCTTTGGTCCCTCTTAGGCCAGTCAACAGGCCTAGTTAAGAGTTAAGATAAACTGGTTCATCATACTTAAAAGAAAATCATGAGTAAAGAAATGGCCACTAACTATCCTTGGCTCTGAAGAGTAGAGAAGGAGAAAAAAAAAAAGGTCATATTAAAAAATGTACTAATTAATAGCTCAATTACAAGGAACTTCCTGTGGGAGAACATATTATATTTACTTTAAACCAAATGAATTTATGATGATTTATGCCATTACAATGAGTGCAAAATGAATTAATAATGATTGGCCACTTATTTCAAAGTGTAACCAACTGAATGAAGCCTTTTCCCACTTGCTAATGTCCATCAAAGAACAGGGATGGCAGAGTGCCATCTAGAATTCTATTCCTTTGCTTTAGATAGGTAACTGATTTGATTAAAAATAATTCCAATGCAGTGTGCATTATTCATGGATATGGAATAATTAATAAACACATTTAAAACGAGATGCTTTGTATTAATACAGTTATGAAAAACTACTTTTAAACTTTTTGCATCCTGTATTGCATAAAAACTAAGTCATCATTTCATTTAATAAAAAGCATAAAGTAACTTTGTTAAATTAGGAAGTTAATTTAACAAAGATATTTTAAAACTCATTAATCTAATATCAGCTTAGTCAAAACAGTCCTAATTCAAAGAAAGTAGCTGTTTCTTGTCCTATAATCAGAAGAGTATAAAATCCAGTGTTGCTTGATTGAAAGTACATTTTTTTCTGTTCGACTGAGTTTCAAACTAACTAAGTTGTGTCATGCAGTGAAATTTAATCTCATTTTGCTTTTGGTACTCCGTGTATTTTGGATGGCAGACTAAAATAAGAGTCTTACCTTCCCATAAACAAAAGGATATTACTTAGTGCATATGGCCCTTTTCTGCTTGAAGGAAGGTAGAACGTGCTGATTGTTTGACAATCTGGGGGTCAGCAATAAGGATGTAAAATAGTAGAAGCAGGGGCTTATGATGTCAAAGAAGTAAAAAAACAAAACTCCATTAATCTATGGAAGCTTTACGTGAATGATCTAAATACTTCTATGCCTTGTTCCCAAAGACAAAGCGGGGGCGGTTGTGAAGCAAGAGACCACCAGGTTCAAGTTCTGGCTCTAGCACCTAATAGCTGGGTGATCCTTTCATTCATTACTTCCTGAGTGCCTGCTGTGGACCAGGCACTGTTCTAAGTGCAGGTCAAGCAAGTCTGTACTCTCATGAAGCTCACACTCTAGTTGGGACAAAACAACCAAATGAACAAATAGATATGCTGAGCAGTACTAAGTCCCGTGAGGAAAAAGAAAGCAGAGTAAGAGCCTAGAAAGTGATAGGGAGGGAAGGACTCTGCAAAAGGTGACAAACAATTACACAAATTATTTTTGTTTTCTGGGACAGTGATTTCTCATGGCTACTGATAACAATTTGGTGTCCACGGAACACTCTATAGGTACAGAAAGGTGGAGGAAATAGATAGGAGTTTCTCTGGTTTATGTGACACGTATTTCTCACCATGTTCTATGCACAGCTTCTATCAGCCCTCTCTAGGCCTGATCACCTCCAGGAACCAACCAATCAGAGTGAATCTCTGGCCTTCTAAGCAGAGACTGGCCTTTTTCTAGAGATGAAACCCCCCTAACACTGCAGCCCTGGCTCACGTCTGATCTTAACCCTTTCTGGTCATCTGTACACCATTAAACACCGTGTGAGAGGGATTTGCCAATTAAATGTATTACACGGTTCTGAAGATGCTGATGTGCCTCTACAAAGTAATCGACCTACTACTTGATCAAAGACTCATGCTCAGTTATTTTACCCATTTGTACTACTCTAGAACTTCTAGAATTTAATTATTATTTAAAAATACATAAAATCAGAACAATGACATTCTCTGAGAAATACTATTAACACTAATCAAAACTATGGCAAAAAAACCTGAAATGTTTCATGATAACTTCATAACTGCCTCCTCTTTTTAAATAATTCACACAGGCTAATTAACTAACTTAGTGATTGTTACAAGATAAATCTCAAAGTAATTTTATAGGCAGTCTAGTGGAGATTAAAATCATAGGAAAAATTACTTGATCTCTTTTCTAATAAGCACAATAAAACATTCAACTGGAACAAGAAGCTGCTGTACGTTAACCCTTTATAGATATACAGTCAAAGAGTAGAGATAGTCACCCTTAGTAGACACTAAATATTAGTAAGCTGTGACATGGAGACTAGAGTAACCACAGGAGAAATAAAGTCAGAATTGTTCTACATGCAGACAAATGAATACCAACATTCTCAATACAAGCACTCTAAATGTTTCCTTTCTACACATTTATTTTATTGAAGTTGAGTAAGGGAGAAAAAAAAAAAGGTGAGCAAACAAAAGTCACTCTGCTGCCCGTTTCTCAGTCTGGACATCTTTGTTTAAGCTTTGACTTGGCTTAAATGAACGAATTAATATTGACAAAAACATCAACTAAGCTAATGAGTTGTTAGTTAAGGCAATAAACATGTCACATTAGAGTCAGCGCAGCAAAGAGGTAATTAGCCCTGGAAAAGCCCTGCTGATTGGAGCTGTTGAGATCCTCTGCTCTTAACCTTTGAGTCCATTATCTAACCCAGGAGCCGTAGCTGTGTTAATGGGAACTCGCCAGTAAACAGCAGCCTTGCTGGAGCAGCTAAGCCTGAATTCAGAATCCTGGGATGAAAGGGGTGCTGGTGGGTTTACAAGACAGCTATCAACGAAGCTCCATGAAAATCTCAAACAGAGCTCTTTCGGGAATAGATGTTAATGTCAAAGGGGACAAATATATTTCCAAAGAAACTTGTGGGGGGGGGAGGTGGGGGTGATACATATTTTTTGATATAAAGGATACACAGAAATATATTAAGTAACATACAATCTAATAAAGGAGAAGTCATTCCAATCACAAAATCCCCTCTTTTCTACAAATAAGGATGTTCTGATCCTTTCAAGATAAAGCATAATATACTATAATACAATGAATTCCTGAACTATCTGATCTACAGAAGCAACCATGATCGCACCTAAAAATCAGATAATAATTTATATTCACTTAAAACAAAAAAGAAACATACACATGCTATTACACTCCTAAAATATATGTTTACATGAGTAATTACAGATTATCCTTCAAAACAGCTTCGCCTATAAGATTTTTCTTTTTAAACTTCTCACTGATTTTACTGATTTGGCTTTAGGACAATCAAAACTAGCATTTTCAAAGTCTATGTTGGAAAAAAATCAGATGCTTACAGAAAACTCACAAACAGCAGGAGTTACAACATATATGAATAAAACTCCCATTCTCTAGATTAGTGGACCATTCCTGAAATAAAGCAAAAGACCATATTGGCGAGTTTGAATTTGAACAATTTGAATTTGTATAATCTTCATATTAACTTCAAAAAAATGATCAAATATAGTCTAAGTTTTGACATTGCTTCTAATATTACAAATGAAAAATATATATTAATTGATACAAATATCTTATGCATATGAATTAACTGATACTACATCATCAAGAAATATTTTTTTCCTTGGGAAACTTGTTTTTCTTTTGAGCTTTAAAGCAAACACACACATCAGGCATTCAAGATAATACTACACTGCCATTCATTTTTTGAGTTTAATGATTTTATGCTATTTCCTTTTACAAAGGAGGAAACTGTTCCATCCTAATTTTGTTATTACAGAAGTTTGATGAAAGAAATGGGTAGGTATGCAGTTCCTTGCTGCTACTGCCGTGTGGTATGTGTAGTGTGTGTGCATCTGGGTATTAGAGGAGCAGAGACATGGGACATTTACTATACAGTAAATCAATACGTGCTATCTTTTTTCAGGCTGAGTAATTTCGAAAGGGACAGGAAGCAATTAGCTGCCTCATACCTTATTGGCTACTGTATGGTTTTAATATTTTAAAAATTTTCCCTCAAATGTAGTTTCTTTTTTTAATAAATTTGCAAAACAGCTATATATGGCTTAATTTTCATTAGTTAATCTTTTAATAATCAAATATAGATTGAAAAGCACTATAAACCAGTCTTCATTTTCAATAAAAGATGAAAGAAGTAATGCTGTAAACCACAATAAAAAATAGTTTTCAGCTATTCTACTGTCATTGGCAGCTAGGTATAACCTGAAAAAATATACCACAGTATTTATTTCTGATATTATGCACAGCACATATAAAAATGTCAAATACTTCTAAATGGTCTGGGAGCAATAAAGAAAAATAAATAATATTTTCAAAACATTTTTAAAACTTTACATCCATATATGGATTTAATTTGATAAAATTACATGATAATTTCATATTCATATTGTTCATAGAACAATAGTGCTCAATCTGTCTATCCCAACTTACTTGAAGAATATGACATGTTACCAAACCATGTCTTACTACGGCAGGAAAAGGGTATCAAAATGGAGGGGGAGCAGAGTACCATAAGTGTAATTTGAAAAAGTCCTCCCGGGGATGCTGATCTGGTCCCCCACTCCACACCTTGCCCCTGCTTCCTTCCAGTTAGGAGGCAAAAGCTATCCTCTTCTCTCCAGTGACTGAAAACCCATGGATAGCAGTAGACAGCGATGAAGTAAGATCTGGATTCTAATCCCCAAACTACAATTTGATAACAGCTTGATCTTAGGTAACTTAAACTGGGTGTCAGTTTCCTCATCTAATGAGATACAGTGTGGGGGGGGTCGGGAGGAGACCTATTTCTGGAATTATTAGGACTGTTAAAGATACAACACGCACCAGGCCTGACACAGGGGAGGCTCTTGATACATTCTTGTCCCTCCATCTCCCTGTATATAAGTACACAGAAATTGTTCCTTAATTATTTTCTTCAGTCACAGATATTTATTTGTATATTATACTAAGACTTCAAAAATAGACTTTTTTAAAAGAGGAAAACTACTTGGACTCCAGTCCTTCTAAAAATATACTTTAAAAAGCATTCTAGGGCTTCCCTGGTGGCGCAGTGGTTGAGAGTCTGCCTGCTGATGCAGGGGACGCGGGTTTGTGCCCCGGTCCGGGAAGATCCCACGTGCTGCAGAGCGGCTGGGCCCGTGAGCCATGGCCGCTGAGCCTGCGCGTCCGGAGCCTGTGCTCCGCAACAGGAGAGGCCACAACAGTGAGAGGCCCGCGTACCGCAAAAAAAAAAAAAAAAAAAGCATTCTACTAAAAGGTAAGAAAAAATAGTAAAACAAATGAATGAAGGAAAGGGAAAGAAAGAAAGGAAGAAGGGGAAATTTTATTTGCTGACTGTCTGGTAGGTGGCAGGCATTGTGCTGGGTGCTTTATGGGTGGTATTTCATTCTGAAAAGAACCCAGGGAAGAATATGATATTAATTTCAGTGTTGAAGATAAGGAAAACTGCTTCTCACAAACCTTAAATAACTTATTCTAGGTCATACTGTTAGTAACGTCAGAATACGTTTTCCCTGACTTGAAATCCTCTGTTCTGTTCACTATTATGTATAATATTTATTCAAAAGGAATAGGCTATGTCATATTCCAGACGTAAGATGACATCTGCAAAGGGATTTTATGTTTAATATTGCAAATGAAATACATCCTGTTGTTTTTCTCCTGGTAATCCCAGAAACTGTAAATTGGCTCATGACAATTGAGTAAGTGTAGAATCATTTTAACATGTATGAAAAGTAAGCCAAACTGGCAAGCGCCTCAAGGAGGCCAGAACTATTTACCTGAATGATCTACATACATTAATACTTAAAAGGAAGACAGAGAAAGGCAAACAAATATTATAACACTGGTTTTCCAACTTTCCCCTGTTAACTCTGGCCTAGTTACACTGAGCTAGCAATGCTATTTTTCTTCCTCTCAAAATCTGTAGAGGGTGAATAAAATGTGAAAGCAAGATCAATTCTGTTCTAAGACAGTAAATGAGCTTAAGAGACCAGACCTATTTCAGGTTATGGAGAGAATCTAATTATGCCATCTTAAACGTATGTTTATAGAACTGTATTACAGAGGCAGGAAAAAGGGAAGATACTCCCAGCCGCCTCCAGTGGCAAGTAAATTTCATGGCTACTGAAAGGGTAAGAAAAGAAATGTGGTCTCATATACCACACCATCCACAGACACAGCAAAATCTATAGAGCAAAATATTTTCATGCATCATGTTTTTACAAAAGTCAAGAGCTAGGATGGTCTCACCTTCTTGTGACAATAGATCAGAAAACAGAGGCTCAGAAGGGCTGTGTGTCTTACTCTAAATTAGAGAGCAAGTGATATGGCAGGTCCCGAAGTCAAAGCTCCAGTCTCAGAAATCAGCATCTCTTTATGGTAACACAAAGCTTCCATAATAAATGGAAGTCCAAAATTATCATCATCGTAACTGTTTTGACCACAGCCATATCCCAGCTCTTGGCACACTGTCTGGCACTGAGAAGCATTAAAAATATTTTTGGAATGAATGAATGGACTTGATTCACATTCCACTGTCCATAGTTTAACTATATTTCGAGGTCTCGGGTAAGTTTCACTATATTTATTAAGGTTTTGCTGGTCACTCCAAATATTTTGTCCCTGAATTTCTGGAGCACATCTTGTTCATACCATTTAAAGAAATACAGACGTAGAAAGCTCAGAATTAGAAGAAACTTTAGAGGTGATCTGGCCTGGAGGTTTCTAATCCTGGTTGATATCTAGAATCACCTGAAGAGCTTAATGAAAACACGGATTCATGGCCCCACTGCAGACCTACAGGTTCAGAACAGAGTCCAGTGGCAAGGAGTTCACTACTCTGTAGGACAGACAGTTCCATTGTTAGACATCAATTTCAAACTTAGACAAAAGTAGAAAGAAAAAGGATAATAAATCTTGTTGTAACCATCATCCAGCTTCAACAGTTTTGAACTCCTGGCCAGTCTTGTTTCATTCATCTACCTCCTCACTCTCCTCAACACCTTGAATTACTTTGTAGCAAACCTCATCTATAAACATTTCAGTATATATGTCTAAAAGACTGGGACTTTTAAAAGACATAATCACAATGCTATCATCACTCCTAAAAAAAATTCTCAATAGTTCCTTAACATCATCACATAGCCCATGGCCTTCACATTTTATTGATTCTCTTTCGGTCCCCCTCTTTCTAACTCTCCTTCTTTTCCCTCTCTCCCTCCTTTTCTTTCCTTCATTTATTTATGTTTGTCTCTTCCAATCATAATCCAAATACGTCTCTTATACCTCTTAATCTACAGCTGTCTCCTCCCCCTTTCCTGGAAGAAATCAGTTCTTTGGCACCTAGAGTTTTCTAAAGTCTGGAGTCTGCTGATTATATCCCTAGGGTGATATTTAAATTGTTCTGACTTTTGTATTTCTTGTAAATTAGAGGAACAGATTCAGGTCTGAATTTTTAAATTTTTTACTGTTTCTTAGATGCCGTTATGTATTTCCATCAGTACATAATGTCTGGCTGTCTCTTTTTTGGTGATATTAGGAGTTATTGCACAGGTCCGTTAATTAGGGCAGCAAAATGGTGATATTCTATTAACCCTTCTTCATTTATTGGCTAAAATACTGTGATAAAGAAGAATTTTCTCTCATCGACCATTTGATTATGCTGAGGTACATCTGTGTAAAAACAAAGATAAATGTTTATTTCCCTTTACCAGTTTTCAAAATAACAAGTTAATTCTCTAGCATCATTCAACAGTGACACTGAGGTTTGTATGATTTCCCCCAGCACCATTTTGAACTCTTGGATCAAAATAAATGGATGTGTTTCTGTTTCAATTTGCTGCTGTTACTTTTATTGCCTTTTAACCTTGCTTATAGTATCTTATGTAAATATAAATATGTAAATCGCTTTTGGATTTTGAGTCGTTATACACAGATGTGTTTCCACATCAGATTAGTCTTCTTTTAGCACGTATATGATTGCATAATAAATATAAATAAAATCTCAAGTAATTATAATTACCACTAAATATAAAACAGATTGTATGTGCTGAATTGTAAAATCGTAGTAGACTAACATTTGTATCTCTAAATCCATTAGAATAAAAGTAACTAGAAATGAAACAGAAATCCTTAATAATACCTCTAGAAATGATCTATAATGAAAAAGGGAATTAATACAATGTAGAAGTTTCTCAGTTGCTTTAGGTATCTTAGATTTTAGGTTTAATTTTGACTTTGTCTTTTTTTCATCAAAGTTCTGCCTTTACATACCCTCTAAGCCATATTTATCCTTCGATATCTGTGAGGATATCTACATGCTTTCTTATTCTACTTGTAAATAGTTTCATTTCAATTTTCTGCATTCAGAATCTTTGCCCTAATATCTACTTCAACCTGCTCCATCCCTCCCAATCTTCCCACTGTTCTATAAAACAATTTAAAATTTTAAAACATTTTTTAGTTCATCTAGAGACAACCATAACATGAAGATTATGGCATTTTGAGAGAAGAAGCTAAAGAAAAGGATATTTGAAAGTAAAGTTTCCTCAGTAAGATAACACATTCAAACATGAACTTTTACACAGTCACGTAATAATCATACTTGAGAACAAAAGACTCTGCATACTAGATTGCTCCTTTCTGTCAGGAATGAACTACATTACTTATTCTTGGTTTCCACATGTGGGAGGCGGGAATAACTGCCAATCTCTACTTTCCACGTGGTATGTTTTGAAAAATATGATAACGCCCCCATGTAAAAGTATCTAAGTATCTTGGAATCAAAAGGCCACGAAAAACACGTCATTGCCCAAAGGTGAGGTTAATGTTACCATGTTTGTAAGTGATTAAGTGCAAAACACTTCTAATTAATAATTTCATTAATAGCTGAGCTTTTGAAAAATACCACTGCATTAAAAATTAGTCAGCGCATTTTCATATTCAAGATAAGTATCAACCCATTAACTTAGAAACAGTGTATTAGCTGCACTTTAGATGGAAGTTGTGAATCATTACTAAGGAGTTCTATGGATGGCTCACTGTAATTTAAATATATTGTAAGCTACAGTAAAGTTGAATCAGACTAGGTCGCAATCAAAATGTTTAAATAAATTCCTATGTGGATAATTGGAAACTGTGACTGTTTCTCACCAGTGAGATGGCACTGAGGTCTTCCCCTGTCCATAGCAATTTTCTTGAGGTTGACTGAACAACCCAAAATCCAACTTTCACTAATAATAGAAAAACAAACATGTCAACTGGCCACTGTTCTACTAATGGATACTCACTATCCAGCTCGACTTTCAAAAGAACATCTTACCACAAGAATGAAGATTATTAAAAATAATATCAAACTAATTACCATTTCATTCACAGAACTGAAAAACCTCAGTGGCTCTCATTTTTAGAAAATATTAGGATATAAAAGTAGACCAATAGAAAATGCACAATCTCAAAGGTGGATGGATGAGGTACTTTCTAATACCTTTTTAGGCAAGGCTGTCATTAAGTATGAAACAAAAGCGCCACACTAGGCACTAGCGTACAATGTCACCAAGGGGCAATCACCTTGATATTTAAAAGTCACGAAGGCAACAAAGAGTTTAGAAACAAAAATCTGCTGTGCTAGGTATGTCAGGAAGGCAACCACATAAGCAAATGATTTATCTGCAAGGATTTATATAATCCTAGGCATAAAACTCATTGTTCAGAGACTGAAAAATCTGTTGACCAAAATATTTTCTGCCAATAAAGTGATGAGGGTCACACCTCACTTCTGCTGCCGCCGTACAGACTGAGTCATATATCACTCAGTTTTTTGGTTTTTTTTTTATCACTCAGTTTTATTGAATACTTTCCTAGACATCATTTTTGTCTCTGCCTGTCATCAATTCCTAATAACAAGTGGTTGCTAATTTAAGTTCTGGCTTAGATAATTTGCTTTAATGACTTGGTGCTCTTCTATACCATAGCAGAGCTGATACTTTGGTATTAGGTTGAACCATATGAAATTGCCAATATTTGACCATCTCTTTCAAGAATGGCAGCTCATGAGATGCAAGATAATCATTGATACTTCATAGTCCTTACTATTCCTATACCAGCAACGTATGCCTTTAAAGAGAAGAGTCACAGAGGCTTCCATCTTTGTGCACCTGGGTGACTACTTATACAAGTTTTAAGGGAGGCACTAAATAGGAAGGACAGCAACTTTTCAATCTTTTACGTCCATTGAAAAAGTACATTATATAACTATGCATACATGTCTTATATAGATGTCCACAAAGGCAAACTCTGTTTTGCAGTTACCAAAATTAACTTGATTGACAACCTATAGGTTCAGCATAATGCTTTCTGGGCAATGAAAACAGCTTGAATGACATACTGCATATAATCATATAATATTGCTGTACTTTAGCAGTGGGCACATCAATATTTTAGGACTTGTGCTACTGCCCAGAACTCTTCTCTTCCCAGAAGCAGAGTGGCCTGTTCCACTCTAGCCAATGGCCTTATGAAGGGAGGTCACAGAACTGACAGTGGAGACATTTGGAGCAGACTGCTCTGTAACTTAACGGTCAGTCAGACAAAGTAGAATTTTAAATGAGCTCGGGCTTAATACATTACCTTCTCTTGGCCCCAAATTCTTTCCTAGTGTTTAAAAGTCCTAAGAATCCTCCACCTGCCAGTAGCATTCCCCCTTGAAACCATTCAACACGAAAGCACTAGTAAATCACCTGCTTGCCATTTTTATTCTTTCTTAACTCCCAGAATGCTGTCCCAGTGAAATGACGACTGTGACTAAAATGGATGGCTGTGTGGCATTTTACAACACGTGATGGAACCGGACTGCCTTTTCTATTCTGGAGAAAATACATTGTAATGTCCACTGGGACTGAGGATAAGAGATTATAGGAACCATTTCTTCAGTCTGATAAAGTAGCTAGTAGCAGACCCAGAAATCCACAGCAATTAAAAGGCAAATAAAAGTTAAATATAGAATTTGTACATCTATTGTACATTATAATCAAAGATCTCATCTTGTTAACAAATCATTAATTATTCCTTATCACTAACATCCCTGGGAAGTAGTGGGTAAGTGATGGGACATTACTAGGCCACTGAAATGCAAATTTGGGGACAACAGTTGCCAAGCAGCATTTATTTATCCGTAAATGCAAAATGGGGTTAGTTGTGCTTACCACACACAGGCAGAGTTCAGTTTTTTGAGGCCGGGTCTAGTTTTGTTTTAAACCTACCCCTGTCAGTAGCTGTGTGACTACACTGCCTAGAGATCTATTACAGCTATGATAAGGGTACTTCTCAGAAAAAAGAAACAAAGTAGAGAATAATTTTTTGGTCAGTCTCTGAAAACATAAAATAATAACTATAATGAGTCAACTAAAAAATAGTTATGGAAAACATAATTAGCTCATCATAAAGCACCAAGCAGAGAATGAAATTATAGTTATTTGAGAGCTCTGACTTATGATACTATATCTTAGAATTATAATAATAAATTAATCCTTCTGGGCCAGTTATCAATTTATAGTATCTCAGCTCCAAATCCATGGTTGTCACCCTCCCGCCCTGCCCCCCATACCCCAGTCTGTAATCCTGGAGTTAGACTCTGTGAACATCTCCTTTGCCAGCTGGCAGAATGATAAACTTTGTCAATAGAGGTCAACAGATTGATCCTGCAAGAGGAAGACCACTCCCTCTCAAGCAGCTCTGCCCAACCCCCAGAAAATGGCAGACTGCTCCCAGGAGATAGACCAGCCCGTGCCCTCCAGCAACAGTGGGCTGCTTCAGAGGAGCCCTCAGCCCTCCGGGAACCTCAGGAACACCTCCAAGCTGCCCACACTCTCAAGCAACAGCAGGTCACTTGTGCCCATGCCCTTTGGCAAGTTTCTTCACCATCCACAGGTGGGGTGTCTCCCTTGCAGCCACACTGAAGGAGAGCCTCTCCTGGTCTTTAATTCCTTTATTATCCATTTTACCCCACCCAGATGAGGTGACAGCTGGCTGACATTTTGCACATGCTCCTGGACTGCAAAGAGTCTCTTATACCTCTTTTAATAGTCAAACACTTCCTACTATAAGCAATCCTGCATCATTTTCCTGTTCAGATAACTGCTGTGGTTTCTGTCTCCTGGCTGATATACCTCCCTTCTTTCCCATCTCCCTTCAAGAATTATCAGGAACCAACATCACACTGTGCCAAAGTAACTGCTTTTACTTCTGGGATGGAAGCTACTATGCAGCTCTGATAGTCTTCAAGGAGATTCTACTTCCTCCTTTCTTCACATAATTGGAAGTAGCACATTTCAGACACTAGGAGAGCTCTCCAATGTACAGCCCAATTTAACCTAGGGATGACAAGATGAAATTTCTGATAACAGTAAAAATATAAATGACTAAAAGAATTACTCATAGATTATTTCTCGAAATGCCTGTTTACCAACGTGTCAGCACCTTTTCAATAGAAATGAAACACTCATTTATTCTTAAATAGTATATTATGATCAGAAATTGTTAACACAGAAAGCATGTATTTATTACACACTGGATATGGTTCAAGATCAGTTTCTAACTTGCACAATTTAGAATGACATTTTTAACAGTAAAACACAAAACTGAAGTTAATAAATGAGAGGCATGCTGTACTGGGACCTAATTTCCATGGGCAGCTTCCCTAAATGTAGGTTCAAGGAACACAACAATTAATTGTTTAGCCACGAGCAGAAGAAAAACTGTAAATGTAAAAATAGAAGATGCCTTAAAAATTTCAGAAATGTAGCACAATACCTTAGAAACACATTATTGCATCTCTAATATAAGAACTTACAAAAGATTTTTTTCCTTTTTTCCTATGACTAGCAATAAACAAAATTCAGAGTATGGAAACATTTACTCTGATATTTTCCTTCAACTTAATTTCACGTTAACACCCCAGGGAAAAACACATCTAGTTAAACATTGACTTGTAAGTAAGAAGCATTGGTATTTAATGGACATGGAGTAAAACTAAATGTGAAAACATTTGCTTTGTCTTCCAAAACCTACCTATTAATACAATGATATATGTTAAGAATGTCTAATCATTATGCTTTTATTTTTAAATCTATGAATAAAACTGTAGTAAACTTTCTATCCATGGGTTGTATAACACGCTTGGAAATTGGGGTGGCAGGGAGAGGGATATTGGGGATGGAAGCCATAGAAAAGTAAAATTGCAATGTCCAAATCTGAACATCCTCAGCTACTTTAAAATATAGTATCACTTACACTACTATAAAATACAAATCTATCTTTATACTACCACCTAGGAAAAACTGCTTTTTAAAAACTTTTTATTTTGAAATAACTTTAGGCTTATAGAAAAGTTATATAACTAGGAAAGGGAAATCACATATATCCTTCACCCAGCTTTCTCTTATGTCAACAACTTATATAACCACTGCATGACAACCAAAACTAGGAAATTAATATTGGTGGACTAGGGCTCCCCTGGTGGTGCAGTGGTTAAGAATCCGCCTGCCAATTCAGGGGACACGGGTTTGAGCCGTGGTCAGGGAAGACCCCACATGCTGCAGAGCAACTAAGCCCATGCACCACAACTACTGAGCCTGCATTCTAGAGCCCACAAGCCACAACTACTGAGCCCACGCACTGCAACTACTGAGTTCACGTGCCACAACTACTGAAGCCCACACACCTAGAGCCCGGGCTCCGTAACAAGAGAAGCCACCATCACGAGACGCCTACGCACCACAATGAAGAGCAGCCCCTGCTTGCCCCAACTAGAGAGAGCCTGCATGCAACAACGAAGACCCGACGCAGCCAAAAATAAAATAATTTTAAAAAAAAGATTAAAAAAATATATATATATTGGTGGACTATTACTGCCTAAACTACAGACTTTATTTGAATTTTCCAATGACCTTTTCCTCTTCCAGTATTCACTCTAGGGTCTCACACTGTATTTAGTTGTTGTGTCTCTTTATAAAGTCTCCTCCAATCTGTGACAGACAATTTCACATACTTAACCTTGCCTTTCATGACTTTTGATGAATACCGGTCATTTTGGAAAATGTCTCTCAACCTGATGTTTTCTCACATTTAGATTAAGGCCATGCATTTTTGGCTGAATACCACAAAAGTGATGTTGTGTCCTTCTCAATGTATCATATCAGAGGGAGAATGCTATCTATATGTCTTATTACTGACAAGGTTCACCTTGATCACTTGGTCATGGTAACCAATTAGAATGGAGAAAGCCAATTTTCCTTTGTAACTGATAATGTCTTAAGAGGAGATCCTTTAAGGCTGTATTAATATACTGATTTTAGCAACCACCTGTGGATTTTGTCTGTGACAGTTATTACTGCTGTATTTGCCTAACGGAGATTTTGTATTTCTCTCGTTCCTTCTATATTTATTAACTAAAAGTCTTTTGTAAGAGCTGTCCCTTCTCCTCGACTGATTGATTGACTGATTTATATCAGTATGGACTCATGGGCATTTATTGTGTTCTATGTGTTATAATTCCACAAAATACATCATTTATTTTGTTGCTCAAATCAGTTCAGTTTTGACTATTGGAAGCACCTGCAGGGGCTCCCATATCCTTATGATAGGCATGCCCCCATTCATTTTAAGCCCTTCCTTATTTTCTGACACTGCAGATGCTATGGGTTCATCTTGTACTTTCCCTGCCCCAGCCCTAGAACCAACCACTCTTCCAAGGAGTCCTGGTTCCTTTTATTAAGAGAATGATATTTAGAATCAATATCTGAGCTCTGGGTATGCACATTGCTACTGGGATGCCACTGTTCCCAAGCCCTTAAGTGGCCAGAGAAAGGAGACATTGTATACATACTAACCAACACATACACACAGAGCTATATTTATTTCTGTATGTATATTAAAAACCATGAGTTCACACTGTTAGCTCAAGATTCATTCTAGCATTTTCCCTTTCCTCATTTGTAATGGTGAGAGTTACCTCAGTCACTATAATTTTGAACCCTTGAATACATACTATTTACTACAAAATTCAATGAAAATGTACACATTAATATCCATTTTTTGTTTCAATAACATAGAGGTAAAGACTGAATATATGACTACATAAAAATTATAAATGTCCTACTACAAAGAACCAGAAAGTATAAATAAGAAACAATAAACTAAAAAAAAAAAGAAAATAACATGTATCTCTCTATTTAAAAAGTACCCACAGTATCAAAGTAAACAACTTGATACAAAAAATGACAATACAGGGGGTGGAGGATGGGTGAAATGGGTGAAGGAGGTCAAAAGGTACAAACTTCCAGTGATATATAAGTCATGCAGATATAACGTACAGCATGGTCACTATAGCTAATAACACTATATTGCATATTTGAAAGTTAAGAGAGTAGATCTCTTTTTTCCTTTCTCTTTATTTTTTTTGTTATGTTTTCATGTTTATGGTTATCATGAGATACATTTTTTTAAAGATTTATTTTATTATTTATTTTTGGCTGCGTCGGGTCTTAGTTGCTGTGCATGGGCTCTTTGTTGTGGTGCGTGGGCTTCTTTCTAGTTGTGGCGTGTGGGTTTTCTCTCTCTGGTTGTGGGGTGTGGGCTCCAGAGCACGTGGGCTCTGTAGTTTACGACACGCAGGCTCTGTAGTTGAGGTGCATGAGCTCAGTAGTTGTGGCATGTGGGCTTAGTTACCCTGCAGCATGTGGGATCTTAGTTCCCTGACCAGGAACCCACATCCCCTGCATTGTAAGGTAGATTCTTTACCACTGGACCACCAGGGAAGTCCCACGAGGTACATTTATAACAACCTATATATATAGCAGTCTATTTTAAGTTGATGGTCTCTCAAGTTTGAATGCATTCTCAAGGCACTACATTTTTACTCCCCTACCCATGTTTTATGTTTTCTTTTCAGTCACATTTTACATCCTTTTGTGTATTGCTTAACTAATTATTTTAGATATAGATGATTTTACTACTCTTGTCTTTCAACCTTCATACTAGTGTTATTGGTGGCTGATCTACTACCTTTACTATACGTTTGCCTTTACCAGTGAGAATTTTTTCTTTCATAATCTTCTTGTTTCTAGTTATAGCCTTTCCAGAAGTCCCTTGAACATTTCTTATATGGCCAGTTTAGTGACGATGAACTCCTTTAGCTTTTGCGTGTCTGGGAAACAAGAGAGTAGATCTTAAAAGCTCTCATCACAAGAAAAAAATTTGCAACTATATACAGTGACAGATTTTAATTAGACTTATTGTGGTGATCATTTCAGTATATATACAATTATCAAATCATTATGTTGTACACCTGAAACTACTGTAATGTTATATGTCAATTACATCTCAATAAACACCCATACACACAAACAGGCAATTCACAGAAGAACTAAAAAATGGTAAACACATAACAAGAAAATCAATCTAAAGAGTTAAAACACAAATTAAAGTAACAATAGTATCACTTTTCATCAGTCGTATTGGTCGACAAGAAAAACATCATTAATAACCTCAGAATTAAAGAGGTATAGAGAAACAGCAGAAGAATAAATTCATACAACTTGGCGAACAATCTGGTACAGCTAATGAAATTTAAAATACTGATAAACTCTGACACAGGAATTTACTTACAGGAAGTTACTGAACAAAACATTCATAAATATGCATAAGCACACACACAGAAGTGGCAATTTTAATACTGCATCTATGATAATAAAGACTAGAAACAAACTATGCAACATTATGATGTTTCAAGCCATGATTTTCTTAAAATTTAACCTGTTTGGGGTTTGCTGAACTTCTTGAATCAGTAAATTTATGTCTTTCATCAAATTTGGTGAAGTTTCAGCCATTATTTCTTTAAATATTTTTTCTGACTCCTCTGTTTCCTCCTCTTTGGAGCATCTATGAGACCTTTTGAAATTGACCACAGAATATTGCTGAGAGGAATTAAAGAAGATCTAAGTAAATAGTGAAATATACCACATTCACAGATTGGAGGGCTCAGTATTGTTAAGATGTCAACTTTCCCCAAATTCAATGACAGATTCAAAGCAATTCCAATCAAAACTCTAGCAGGCTTTAAAAAGAATATTGGCATGGAGATTCTAAAATTTTTTCAAACCACAAATGACCCAGAATAGCCAAAGCAATTTTATAACAGAAGAACTAAGTTGGAAGCCTTCTACCTAATTTCAGAACTTACTTGAAAGCTGAAGTCATCAAGATAGCATGTATTAGTCAACAGACATATAGATTAATGAAGGACAGGAGAGGGTCTAAAAATAAACCCAAACATCTAGGATTAACTGATTTTCAAAAAAGGCAACTGAATAGGGGCAAAAAGGAAAAAATATTTTCAACAAGTGTTGCTAGAATTAAATTTCTGTATATATATGTTTAAAAAATTAACCCTATGTCACATCATACTCAAAAATTAATTCAGGGCTTCCCTGGTGGTGCAGTGGTTGAGAGTCCGCCTGCCGATTGATGCAGGGGACACAGGTTTGTGCCCTGGTCCGGGAAGATCCCACATGCCGCGGAGCGGCTGGGCCCGTGAGCCATGGCCGCTGAGCCTGTGCATCCAGAGCCTGTGCTCGGCAACGGGAGAGGCCACAACAGTGAGATGCCCGCATACCGCAAAAAAAAAAAAATTAATTCAAACCAGACCACAAAGCTAAATGCAAAAGCTAAAACTTCCAGAAAAAGACAAAGGGAAAAAAAAAATCTCTGAGACTCTGGGGTAGGCAAATATTACTTAGGATATAAAAAGCATGAAGTATAAAACAGAATAACTGATAATCTGTACTTCACTGAAATCAGAAAACTGTGTTCTTTGAAACACACTGTTAAGGTAATCAAAAGACAATCCACAGAACGGGAGAAAATATTTACTTCGCACATAGAGAAGTTTTTCTAGACAATGCAAAAAATAGAGTACACTCATAGGATAGTACACCCAGTTACTTTCCAAAGTGCTGAAACCAATTTACCCTCCACAGTAAGTGTAAAGAGTTCTAGTTGCTCCTAATGCTTGCAGAAATTTGATAACGTCAGACTTCAAGTTTTCAGTTTGGTAGATGAGAAATGACAGTTCATTTGGCTTTTAATTTGCATTTCCCTTATAATAAGACTTATCATCTTTTTATAGGTTTATTAGCCATTTTTATTTCCTTTTGTGGAGTGCTTTTTCAATCTTTACCCATTTTTCTGCTCTGCATTTGTCTTTTTCTTACTCAGTTGTGTGTGTGTGTGTGTGTGTGTGTCTGTGTGTGTGCTTAACAATCTCTTGTCAGTGACCTGTGTTATAAATACCTTTTTCCTCTTTGTGGCTTTACTTTTTACTTTCTAAAAGGTATTGCTGATTATAGAAGTTTCTAATTTTAATGTAGTTGAATTTACCCATTCTCTTTATTATTTGGTTGGGCTTTCTGTCACCTGTTTACAGAATTGTTCCCCATTCCAAGGCTAGGCTTTCCTATATCATCTTTTTAAAGTATTATTGTTTTAGCTTTCATATTTAAGTCTTTATATAGAATTGATTTTTTTGGCTATGATGGGCAAGAGGGATCCAATTTCATTATTCTTCCTTATGAATAGCCAATGGTAAGTATACCATGTATCAAAAAGTCTAGCCCTTATTTCACTGATCTACAATGCTAGATCTATAGAGTCAAATTCCTATGTATACATAGAACCATTTCTGTGCTGTCTATTCTGTTCCATAGGTCTATTGGTCTGTTCTTCACCAAGATAATACTATAATAATTGCTATAAATTTATAATAACTTTTGATATAAGTAAGGGAAATCCCTCCACCTTGTTCTTCTTCTTTAGAAATGTCATGGCTTTTCTTAGCTCATTGTCTTATCATATAAATTTGAGAATCAGCTTGTAAGTTCAATAACAAAAAACAATAACAAAGACCCTACTGGTATTTTATTTGGAATGGTATTGAATTTATGAAAACTGACATTCTTATGATACTCTTATCCATAAAAGTGCATATCTCCCTATTTAGTTAGGTCTTTATAAACTACTTCAATAAAATTTTTAAAAATTTTCCTAAAAGTCTTGCATATTCTTTGTTAAGCTAATGCCTAGATATTTTACATTTTTGCAGTACTGTAGAGGTTGACTTTTTTAATAATTACATATGTCAAGGGGTTATAATTAGGATTAAATAATATTTATAAAGTACCTAAGATAGTGACTGGTATATTGTTAGTGCTATATATGTTTACTGAATAAAACAAAATAAATCACATATTCCATTTATCTCTGGTGTGTTAATTTTAGAATAATTTTGACTAGCTATTAAAAGAACGATGTTGAGATTTTTAGTGTTTGTGTGAGATTTATATATTAACTTGGGAACAACTGAGATATTTACCACGTGGTATTATCTTATCCGTCCAAGAACTACATGCCTTTTTATTTACTCAAATATTGTTTTATTTCCCTCAGTGACATATTGTAGTTTCTTCCATATTTCTTAAGTTTATTCTTAGATATGGTCTATGGTACTTCTTTTGGTTGCCATTATTATTGAGATCTTTAAAATATTTGTAAAATATGAGCATCTATCATTTTATTTTAATTACACGAATATCCACTGTAAAAAAAAAATGCTTTTACACAAAGAAGTGTTTCTAGTAAATTTTTCCTAACCCCAAATTCCTTTAATTACTGGGTAAGCTGAGTATTTTTTGGCATCTTCATTCCTTCCGTGATAAAATGCCTGCCTATAGTCCTATTCTGTTTTTGTTTTGTTTTTTAACTGGGTTGTCTTTTTCTTCCTGGTTTTTAGGGTCTTAGTAGTTCGAAGGGTCTTTCAAAAAATGATGATTCTCTATATTTTCTATTTTGTTTAGTATTATAAAGAAAAGCTACAGATTTTTGAGTACCTGTGTGGCTGATTAGTTGTCTGGATACCCTTGAGTGATAAGATCTACCCTAGGTCTTAAAAGCA
Organism: Monodon monoceros; assembly: GCF_005190385.1. Taxonomy (NCBI): domain Eukaryota; kingdom Metazoa; phylum Chordata; class Mammalia; order Artiodactyla; family Monodontidae; genus Monodon; species Monodon monoceros. The sequence continues at coordinate 17,233,971 of NW_021703765.1, forward strand.
TCACTACCATGACTGCTATGTTTAAAACCGCACTATAAAGGGATAAGGGTAGAAGCTGGATGGCTCGGCAGTAATCCCAGTGAGAAATGAAGGTTTCCAACCAGGGTGATAACAGTAAAGGTGGTAAGAAGTGTTGAATTTTGGATATATTTTGAAGGTAGAGCCAATAAAATTTCCTGATGGATTAGATGTTGTCCGAGAGAGGAAGGAATTAGGGATGACTCTAAGAAACTGGAAAGAAAGTAATCATCAACTGAGATGGGACAGGCTGAAAGCAGAGCAAATTTGAGTGGGCAAATGAAGAATTTTGATTATCATTGAGTTTTTGAAGGATATGTAATTTCTAGTTTTCAGGTATTTGGTGTTTTGTTTTGCTTTTAAGAGTCTAGCCCTGTTTTTTCGTTTTTAATTAATTAATTAATTATTTATTTTTGGCTGCATTGGGTCTTCGTTGCTACACACGGGCTTTCTCTAGTTGTGGCAAGCGGGGGCTACTCTTTGTTGCACTGTGTGGGCTTCTTATTATGGTGGCTTCTCTTGTTGTGGAGCATGGGCTCTAGGAGTGGGGGCTCAGTAGTTGTGGCTCGCGGGCTCCAGAGCACAGGCTCAGAAGTTGTGGCGCATGGCTTAGTTTCTCTGCAGCATGTGGGATCTTCCCTGACCAGGGATCGAACTCGTGTCCCCTGCATTGGCAGGCGGATTCTTAACCACTGCACCACCAGGGAAGTCCCTCTAGCCCTGTTTTCGTCAGTTTCTCTTTGTGGATACAATGTCATGCCAAATTTCAACTTCTAAAACACAGAAAAGTCAGTGCTGCTGTGCTTGAAGGAGATTTAAGAGCCCAGGCAGTCACTGAGCCATCTCTATGGAGTCCCAGGATTCTACAGAACACAATTTGAAAACCAAAGGTGTAAGGAAAGAGCTCTACATTTATTGATTTCATACAAGCATTCATGTCCTCTAATAGATTCGAGCTCTGGAAGCTCCCAGTTGAACTGGGTAGCACCAACAAGTTCACCAGCACTTACTGTATGATCATGGAAGCTAGGGTATAAAGCACTCAAACAGTCTTGGGCTCCCTACCATTCAACATCCTTGGAAACTGTGTTTTTGAAGGACATGGCAGGGAATCTACAAACAAGGTTACGAAAGGTTTCTATTCACTTCCTACAAAAGGCTTTCTAAGGGAACCATCAAAAGTTCTGCAGCTTTTGAAAAGGTTAAACTAGATGTTCCCCTTTGTCCCTTTTTGATATAAAATTGTTTGAACTTACAGAATTAAATATGTTAATTACAGCGACCCTGGAGCACACATATATAGGACATACAAATGTGAAGGAACCATTCTGCAGAGCTGTCAGAAAACTTCAGACCAAGGTTACTTAAATATCAGATATAAGAAAGTCTTATGCAAAATAAAAGGGTTGCCACTAGCAATACAATGCTAAAACCTGTCACTGAATCTGCAACTCAATCAAGGTAACTAGTACATACATTAGATGGTTGGCAGAGATTTATACCAATGCTGCATTACATTCTAGACCAAAAAATTGGTATAAGGCCTTTGTACTACATCTTATAAGGATATAGATCTCAGAGTACCACAGATGTTATATTTAGCTACTGAAATATTTTTAACAAAGTCACCTCAAAGCCCTTTTGTATATTAAATGGACCACTAACAGAAAGGACCACTAACAAATGTTTCAAATAATGTACAGGAAGGTTGGCAATTTTTTTTCCGTCAACAGCCAGATAATAAATATTTTTGGCTTTGTAGGCCATACAATCTCTACAGCAACTACTGCTGTTGTAGTGTGAAATGCCAAACAGTATGTAAACAAGTAGGTACAGCTGGGTTCCAATAAAATTGTATTTGAAAAAAATAGGCAAGGGGCGAGGGTTGATCCATAGCTATGGTTTGCTGGTCTGTGGTCTAGAGTACAACTACATCAACATAGCACAAGTCCACAAAGCTGGACACGTGTGGGGAATGAGTTTTGTGGAAATAACTGTAGCCTGGTATGCTGATATGAGGTACCCATAAAGAGGGATGGCAGAAAAATACTTTAAAGATGCTCAGTTTCAAACATGGCATAACAGTGGAATACTAGAACCTTTAAAAGCAGAAAAGCAACTGGTAAAGAACAATGAAAATAAGATAGCAAGTTCAAGTGGCAGTAATAAACACAAGCTCTGTAGTTAGAATAATAATAAATCACTTTAATAATTTCACAGAACTGTGTAATTTTAGATGGAAGTGGCCTTAGAAATAACCTTGTCCAACTTACTCGTTTTATGGAAGAGGAACCTAAAACCCATAGTGTAGCAAATTAACAAAAAGAGTTGCAAACTAAAACTAATTTTGGACAACAAGGATGGGATTACATAACCAAACAGGGTCTGTAATGCAAGCGTCAGATCTCAGTTAAAACGACAAAGCTGTTATACAACATGAATTATTTATAAGTAAAAACAAGAGTAGTGAAATTTCCCATTTGATCTGAGCTTAGTATGTTGATGTGGTTAAAATGAGAAACAGGTAATAAATATGTAGAAATTCATCTAAGTAAATAATATACAAATACATAAGAATACAAATAAATAATTACAAAAATATTTGGCGTTTTATTTCAACACAAGTATAATAATATGACGAAAGAAAAGTGCATTTTTATATAAATCCTCTGGGAACTAATATAGATTACCACAAACAGTAGGAATCAGTATGTATTGTAGAATATAATATCATGGGCTTTGGGGGCAAATTGCATCTGGATTCATATCCTTTATAAGACAGATAACCTTAAGGAAGTTATCTAATTTTTACGAGTATCAGTTCACTCATATATAAAATGTTGACAGTAATACCTACCTTATAAGATTCTTAGGAAGATTTTTAAAAGTCGTCTATACACATATAAATGTCCCAATACATAGCAGATGTATTTCCTTTCTTTATTCTTCTATACACGATTCTGGTAACGATAATAATAACTAACGTTCAACTAACACGTGTACGTCAGGCACTTTTCAAAGTGCTTTGCATACGCTAATTTACTTATCCTCACAATACTCACTCTGTGAGGTAAGTGATATTATTATTCCTACTTTTTAGTTAAAGAAACAGGCAAAAGCATGTAAGGCCACACAGCTACTGAGTAGTGATTCAAGATTCAAACCCAAGCAATCCAGAATAATGAAATTCCAATAAAAAGGCTGAACTACCTAAAGAATTAGCTCTGAGAGTAATATAAATGTCACTTATGCACTCTGATTAGTTCCCACTACCTCCTCCACTTCAAAATATAAAGAAAATTACAATTCGTGTACTAAGGTAGTTTAGTGACCAGAACTACCATAGAACACTCAATGTAAAATAACTGTGAAGGACTCTATATTCTACTGGGTTCCTCTATTCTGGCTACGCTACAGATGAAAATCACATATGAAGCTTTAAAAATAACATAGATGCCCAAACCCCACCCCTGACTTTCTGAATAGGAACTCCAGGGTGAGGCTCAGACACATGCATTTTTAAAACATTCTACATATGATTTTAGAGCATAGCCAGAATGAAGAATTACAGTTCTAAACACTGAAGGTGTGACGGCAACGCAAGTCAAGTGGCATCTGGACCAGGATGATTTTCAAAGGTAAAATTACATGCGAGAAGTGGCAGTAAAGAACAGGGGATGCTGAGTTAGGACAATGAGAAGAGAGAATGAGGTGGACAGTGGGGTAAGAAGCCAGGCAGGGAGGCAGGTCCCCTCGCAGGTGCCTGGAAGGCCAGGTTAGACACACAAGGGTAAGCAAATGGAAATGCAGACTCTATGGCCGCAGCGGCACCTCAGCAACACCATCTGATGGCTCTTGTGTGACCAGTGAAAAGATCCATCTTTTTTGGTCACTGCTTACCCTTGCAAATGCAACAATGCTTTCCTCATCATTGTTGCTGCTTTTTTTCATAACTCGCCACCACTGCTAGTTTTGTTATTAATTGCAATTCAGTGACTTGGTCCCAATCTTGCCGAATAAAACACCTGAGATTTGGCTTAACTTTCTCACCTTAAAATGTAGGAAATAAATTCATTACTACATCAACTTCAACCAATATTAATACAGTCATTAAATAAAACATGAATGGTTAGAAAGTACACAAAGTATATGGGGGATCATTTTCACGACAGTAGACCACAACAAAGTAAAATCAAGCACAGCACCAGAATAATGTAAAACTCTAAATACAGGTTTCACAGAATTTAAACATTCCTGAGACAACATCTAATTGAGGCTTCCACTTGGTGGTATTACAACTGAACTAATCAAGAGGAACATAACTCTATCTTGTTTCAAAAAATCATAATAACAAAGAAGCCATTTATTCCAACAAACTCTTGGGGTTCTTAACTGTTTTTATTTTAATGACTGTCTCTTGAGAATTGAATGGAATCTGGAACATTTTTCCAGAACAGAAATGCAAGTGCACATAAACATAGCATTTTCCAGGTAACATCAGTGACACCATGCACCTTGGCCAGCTGAAGAACCCTGGCGTTGTAGAATTCCTAAAGACCCACTGCAGGGAAAAATTCATTTTCTTTCTCTGTTCTAAATATTTCACAACATAGATGCAAACCATTTCATAAGTATGGAGATGTGGATTTTGTACATGTTTATTCCTCTGTGGCACCAGCAGAGCCCTAAACAAATGATTCAACAGTGCTCCTATTTCCAGGTGAGCTGCTGCTTGCTGACATGCCCCTCTTTTGTGCAGCACCACTTCTGAATCACACTTGTTTATAACACAAGACAACTGTGTGAAATGGTGAACATACACTGATTTAGATTTGGAAGACAAGTGTTCAAGTCCAGGCCTGACACTTTTTAGCAGTATGATGTTAAAACGTTTGACCTATGCCTTCAATTTACTGTCTGCAAGAAGAAAGTTTAATTCAACTTCATCAATGTTCAGTGGGTACTGAGCAAAGCTTCAGTGTCCTCATCTGATAAATGGTAATAGTGTTTAATTGATATGTTTTGAAGATTAAATAAGATAATACATGTAAAGAGCTTAGCAAAATGCCTGGCACAGAGTAAACGCTCAGGAATCAGCTATTATTAATGTGCCTCATGTTGGATAAAATATCTGTCTTGCAGGGTAACAAGAGATACATATGGACTTGGAATAGACAGTGTGTTAAATAAATGGTGGTACCTCTCTCCACGTCTGTGGACATAAGGGGGAGCCGGGACACACAGGAATGAGTAACATGCTGAGCAGAAGCCTGGAGAGGCTGCCCATCTCCTCCCCTCCACGATGGAAGCAATCACTCCCCAAGCTCATGCTGCTGTTCAGGGCTGAAAAGACTCAGCTGATTCCTTCTGTGGGATTTGCCCCAGGATGAAAAGAGCTACCTCACCCAAGATCACACCCCTTCCTCAGGGCACCACAGATCCAATGACTGAATGACATGGGACTTAAAGGCTGAGGCCTTAGACTCAATTCAGGACAAGTCCAAAGTCTATCCCAGCTCCAGAGTTCCCAAGGTCACTGAAGCTTTCTAGGCAATTGAAATGCAATTCAACTTCTCCCTCTGCCCAACCCTGCCTCTTTCACTCCCTCAAGGTACTGATCCCAAGGATACTCCCACACACAAGTCTGTCTCGGAAGTGAGTTACGACACTTGCCCAAAGTCAGAAAGCTAATGAGAGATCAAAATGTGATCTACTACAGATGCGCCAGCATCATTCCACAATTATAAAATGAGGAGAAGAGACCAAATGAAAGAATGAACCAAAAGACCTAGAAGGTAACATTATAAATAAGTCCCTAAGATATTCTAACAATGCTTCATTTGTGGATTGGAATAAAAATTAAGGAAGGTCCCTATTGAAGTTGAGTTGATGAGACACAAGAAAGCATCCATCCCTACATGGAGAGGAAACTGGGAAGATGAAGAAGGGAAATTTCCTGGGATGTTTTCCATTTCACTTCAGAAGCAGAGACTAATTGGACCGAAAGGGGCTTTAAAGACAGAACAGTTCCTGCTCTTTCTTTTATACAAGAGGAAACTGCAACCCAGAGGGTCGCTTTGCTTCCCAAGAGTACAAGGTCACAGAGTAGCCTGGTCTAGGCCTCTTAATCTCCAGAGTCCTTCAGCTTTGTCTTCAATATGTGATTTTGACACTTTATGTAAAATGTAACACCCACAAAAGATTCATATATATTCCAACATAAGTATAAAATGTATTATAAAACTATGTATGACTTTTGAATTAGGCATCAGTGTCTCTCCCCGCCCTCCCCATCAATATGGATGATTGGAATTTGACTACATTATGAGTTTTCACAGAATGGCTTTACGAGGAACGCTAGAACTCCAGCAATTAAACTTCAAAAAATATTGTATCTTAATGGCCTTATCTCAGAATGAGGATAATAATTATTATCTCATTCAACAGGATGCCATAAAGACTAAATATTTAATGGTAAGACATTCTAAATGCCACATAAACAAATACCATAGCGATACATACAGTAACTTCTGGCAGGTTAACATTATAGCAGGTTAATATTACACAGAACTCATTGAAAAGAGCCCAAGTAACACACAGAACATTTAGACATCTGACTGTTTCCAATCAAGAGAGCAAGATGTGGGACTTCCCTGGTGGTCCAGTGGTTGGGACTCCTTGCTCCCAATGCAGGGGGCATGGGTTCAATCCCTGGTCGGGGAACTAAGATCCCACATGGCACAGCCAAAAAATTTTAAAAATAAAATAAACTATCTATAGATTTCAAATAATCAAAAAAATTTTTTAAAAAGAGAGCAAGATTTAAACTGATAAACATAAATTTAATCAAGACATCCCAATTCTTAAAAATCCCTGTGGTATGCAAATCTACCACCAAGGAATCTAAGACCTTTGAGGGAAAAAAAGGACAATGGGATGGAAGTTAAAAGAAACTCAGGGGCTTCCCTGGTGGCACAGTGGGTGAGAGTCCGCCTGCCGATGCAGGGGACACGGGTTCGTGCCCCGGTCCGGGAAGATCCCACATGCCACGGAGCGGCTGGGCCCGTGAGCCACGGCCGCTGAGCCTGCGCGTCCGAAGCCTGTGCTCCGCAACGGGAGAGGCCACAACAGTGAGAGGTCCGCGTACCGCAAAAAAACAAAACAAACAAACAAACAAAAAAAAGAAACTCAGGAGATCTTGAAAATACTTTAAAATTATTAAAATAAAATAGGGCAACCATAATAAGAGGAAAATAACACGGACATTTTATACATTTTGAACTTGTTCCAATAGGTACTATATTATTCATTTTTATATACGATTTCTGCTTGCTAAGAAACCTCTCAGAATCTGTCTTTTGTTACAATGAATTATAAATATTATTTGCTAAGAAACATTACCTTCTGCCCTATCTACATCTATATTCTTTATCCAAAGTGCTCAAAGAACAAACTTGATTCCAAAAGGCTTCAATATTTTAAATGTTTGGGTAAATTTTATTTCCCTTGCCTGGGAAAGTTGAGGTAGCCCCAGGCAAAAGTCCCTCCATAGCACAGCTCAGCCCAGGGTTTCCATCATGTCAGAAATAGGCTTCGGGACCCCTTTACTGTAGTTCAGCTCCCTGAATTTTAATAAACCAGAGAGCAGTACTAAGACCCTTTGGTTCTTTTATCAATTCCTAGGGCTTCTTTGAAAAATCTCTATTCCTACTGTGCTATAGCTTTTTAAAAATTGCCTCTTTTCAACTAACCCATTTCCTCTTTTTCTAGTTACAGCAGTAACAATTTGCAGATGAAACTATAAGTCAAAAGAAAAGACCTACAGAAGCAAATTCATGAATATCAGAATTTCATATAAAGATAAACTGTGGTTAGAAAACAGACGATAACAGTATTAGTCTAGATAACTAAGATAATGTGGTGTAAACTAATCTGCCTAGCAACCATCCAATGGCTTGGATGAAAATCAGTCAGCCATTCATTAATTTATGATGTTCCTACATTTATATACAGATACTAAGATAATAAGCTATATGAAAATTCCAGAGAAACAACATTTATGTTTACTTTCCTTGCAGGAAAATATAAAATACAAATGAATGCTGTTGAAATATTATATAAAACATGTTGGACTAAATCAGTAGCCTTCAAAATAAGTAATCCCTTCAAAAGGGAGCATCTTAAAACTTTTCAAGGAACACATAGTTTTGTAAGCACACGTAGTTTTAAGGCAAAGTTAGTTTAAAGGAATTGACTTCGGGATGGTAAATATGCAAATTAACACCTTCACTAAAACTGTGAGGGTAGAAATTTTCTCTCTTCAAGGAAAATAATCAAGGATGTAAGATTTCTGACATTTAAAGGAAAGTCTGTCATGCAGTTTTTTTAATGGATGATTATGGGTATCAAACAGTTATGCCGAATATTCTACTGAATATATTTAAAAGAACAATAGTTTTATTTTTAAATGTCAATATTCACAATATCCTCAAAATTATATCTTTTGCAAATGTTTAAACTTACTATTAAAAAGTTTTAGCTGTCACGCTATGGAGAACAGTATGGAGGTTTCTTAAAAAACTAAAAATGGAACTACCATACAACCCAGCAATCCCACTAATGGGCATATACCCGAGAAAACCATAATTCGAAAAGAGTCATGTACCACAATGTTCACTACAGCTCTGTTTACAATAGCCAGGACATGGAAGCAACCTAAGCGTCCATCAACAGATGAACGGATAAAGAAGATGTGGCACATATATACTATGGAATATTACTCAGCCATAAAAGGAAATGAAATTGAGTTATTTGTAGTGAGGTGGATGGACCTAGAGTCTGTCATACAGAATGAAGTCAGTCAGAAAGGGAAAAACAAATACCATATGCTAACACATATGTATGAAATCTAAAAAAAAAAAAAAAAAAAAAAGGTTCTAACGAACCTAGGGGCAGGACAGGAATAAAGACACAGACATAGAGAATGGACTTGAGGACATGGAGAGGGACAAGGGTCAGCTGAGACAAAGTGAGAGAGTGGCATGGACATATATACACTACCAAATGTAAAATAGATAGCTAGTGGGAAGTAGCTGCATAGCACAGGGAGATCAGCTCGGTGCTTTGTGACCACCTAGAGGGGTGGGATAAGGAGGGTGGGAGGGAGACGCAAGAGGGAGGAGATATGGGGGTATATGTATACGTATAGCTGATTCACTTTGTTATAAAGCAGAAACTAACACACCATTGTAAAGCAATTATACTCCAATAAAGATGTTAAAAAAAAGTTTTAGCTGTCACTATAAAAATGTGCAAGGGATTAGACATTTCTTGATACTCATTAGAGAGATGGTGAGCAAAAAAGTTTGAAAGCCACTGGACTAAATCATGTCAAGGTTTCACTAACCTCTAGTATTCTGTCAAGATTCTAAATAAGGCTCTCTCTGTATAAGTCCTAGGCTATCTGGAGTGACACGGAAAGGTTGGGCCCATTAAAGAGCCCTTGGTAGAGAAGGTGAGATTTGAGCAGGGTTTTATGAATGGAAAACAGGGAACCTGAAGAACCTGGGAAAAGATGAAGAGGCCTCTGCAGGAGAGCGGAAGTGGACGTGCCCGGGGGGAAAATGGGAAGAGTGTGGGTTTTCAGGTCGCAAGAAGCTTGAGTTCAAATTCAGGTTTTACTACATTTTGGCTGAGCTACTTTGAAGAAATCTTCATTTCTATTTTGATGATCAAACGAAGAGACAGAAAATAAATTTTTAAATTATAAACTAATAGCACATGTTAGTCATTAAACCCTTTTCCACCAGAAACCATTGAGCAGTAGCAGTTTACACAATGGTCAAAAGCATGAGCTCTAGAACCAACAGCCTGTGTTAAGACAAAAACTGCCATTTCCTGGAGGAAGGATCTCAGCCAGGTTAACGAAACCTCTCTGTGCTCAATTAGCCTTACATGTAAAATGGAAATAATTGAGGAACAGCCCACTTGATAGGGTTATTGTGAGGATTAAGTGAGTTAGTGCATGTAAAGAGCTTAAAATCATGCTCAAAAGAATTATGTGGTTGCTTTATTATTGTTGGTGGTGGTATTCCTATTATTACTCCCTGATTCTCAATGTCAAACAGAGATCAAGAGATTACCAACCACTAATACGTATTTGTTGGATTAAGAATCTAAAAAGGGGTTGGGGTCTGGTGGGGAGGGAGGATAGGCAGGCCGCTAAGTCTGTAGGAGGGCTTTAATAATAAAGCCGCCAATATGGTTCCCTGGTTTCTCCGGAAAAGTATGTGACAATGATCTAGTGAACTTCTCTGCTGTCATAACTAACAAAGTAGCCTATATCTTTTCCCCTTGCTTAAAAGCCAAAACCCCAAAAGAACACATTGCAATTTATGCTACAAAGAATATCTTGATATAATCGGTAGGATTATATTTGGTAGTTAAGATGGCACATTTGTTAGAAATGATTCTGCAATATGGTAGGTACATTCTGTCCTTACCTAAGGGAGTTCTGACACTAAAGGACCAAAAGACCTCATTATAAAATACCCTTACCTATTATTAACATACCAACCACAGAACCAAAAGTAGCAATATGACACAAACCCTTTGAGCTCTGAATGTAATTTTTTAGTCATTATTGGAATAATTTTATTGGAATACTTTTTAAATTACAGAAGTAATTCGTAGTTCCTCATTCACATTCTTTAAAATACATATATATATATTTATACACACACACACACACACACTTTTTAAAAAATAAAAAATTGGTTTTCCACCCCTGACTTTTCAAATCACATTCAGGACAAGATGCATAGTTTTTCAGAAATTATTTTAGAAGTTAGAAGTTTTGGCTAAAGTCTTGACCAAAATGTGGAAACACAAAGCTCAGAAATGTGTTATTTTAAGAAAAGCATTTAAAAGACCATGTTTTAACTTTTAAAAAGAAGTCCCAGAACTATAACTACAGGGTAATGTGCCAAATAGATTGTGCTGCTTTCCAATGTCATTTAAGCATTCTATCTGAGCTAAAACTCAGGATATGTTCAATATTCTGAGATTTTGTTAACAGGTAATATGTACTGAGAAGCAATAGATCGGCATTAGGAATTTTTAACTTACAAGTATGTCTGGCCAGTGAGTAGTTGGATCCACCACTAGTCAAACCAAATCCCTCAGGAATTTGACTAGAGCTTCGAGGTCTGGTCAGCAGTTTAGGAGGTTCAATTTCTGCACCAAATTCAGCTCCTATTACTCCTAGTAAAACAATAGCAGTAGCTTGCTTTCGTCTTTCCTCATAAGATGTGGAAATTTTTTTCATTTGTGGGACACTTGATAAGCAACCTGAAAACCAAAACATAAGAATAGAAATTAAAAGACTATCAGTACATATGATAAGAAACACATTCCAGATTGGTCACTCAGGAATGAACAGGCTTTTCAACAAATGGCACTGGAACAACTGGTTTTCCATGTGCAAAAGAATGAAATTGGATGAAATGGTTAATGATGGCTAATGGGTACTAGGTTTTTGAGATGAAAAACTTATAAAATTACATTATGATATCTGCATAACTCCAAATATACTAAGAATCGCTGGATTCTACATTTTAAAGGATGAATTTTATGGAATATAAATCATACCTAAATAAAGCTGTTTTTAAGAAAAAATTGCTAACTCATTTATTAATTTGCCCACTAACTTTACAAATATTTATCGAGCACCTACTCTGGGCCAGGGAATTGCAAACGGGAAAATAAGTAGTCCAGGTTCTCAAGAAGCTCACTAGTACATACAAAAGGAGAGCCTGTCCACAAAGGAGGAAATGCTGAATTTAAAACTCAAAAGATAAGTGGAAGTTTGCCAGGAAATAAGAGAGATGGACAACAAGATGAAGGCAAAGGATGAATATTTTGTCCAGATGGACCAGAATGCAGAAGCCCAACCCACCGTTTGAAGAAGTACTCACAACCTGGGCAAAGCTCAGTATAATTTCATATGCAGAAGAAATACCAGCATGACACCCAAAACATAATGGAGAACAATTTGAAATCTTTATTAAAGTATCAGTAACTAGGTAATGGGGGATTACATTCTTAACACACAACACTACTTCTTAAAATTTACTTTCCCAGCCTTTCTCTAAGGTAACTACACCTCATTCATTCTCCCAAATGCTCCCAAGATTTGGTCTTTTGCTCAGTCCTACCCTTTTCTAGCTCTACTTGTTTCTGTAAGTGGTCTACCTTTTATTTTTTTGTTTGACATTTATTATACGATATCACAAACATCAAAAGAATTACATTGAGAATATATAAAGAATATCATGAAATATACATGTATACAAGTAACTTTATAAAATCTTAATGTTTTCCATAGGTGCTTGCAGATTTTTAAAAGTAATTAATTAATGTGGATATAACTAAAGCCTACCATGGATTGTGTCTTGACTTTACTATGCCTCCCTCTTGCCCTAGAGGTCACTATGATCCTGACCTTATCAAATACTTTTAATCTATCTATTATATCTATATCTATATCTATCTATTATATAACCATATCAATGTTACCTGAAATGTATATTTTCTGGCCTTGAACTATGCTTGCATTCCAGGGGTAAACTCAGAGTACATGGACGAATGGAGATCAATAGATAGATAGGTAGGTAGGTAGGTAGGTAAATAGGCCAATAGACAGACTCTGAACTAAATTTGCTAATAGAGTTTTTTGAGTTTATGTCCATAGGCAAGATTGAACTATGATTTTCTTTTCATGTACTATTCTTGTTGGGTCTTGGTAGCAATATAATACAAGCCTCCAAAACTGGGTTAACTTTCACTCCCCAATTCTTTGAAAACAGTTAAAGGATTCTTGAAGTTAGATGACAATTCTCCTCTAAAATGACCAGGGCCTGTGTCTCAGGATGCTCCCCTTCTCGAGTCAGGGAGTAGGGGATGCAGGGGCAGGGAAGGTGCAAGGGTGGAAGAAGGAATCTTTTTTTATTATGAATTCATTTTCTGTAATACTTAGTTATTTGGTTTGATTTTCTGTTTCTTCTTGAATCATTTTGGATAGCTTATAGTTTTAGAATTACCCATTTCATCTAAGTTTTTAAATGTATTGGTCTGAAGTTATTTAGAGTGTTCTCTATGGTTTAAAAATCTCAATGGTATCAGTTGCTATGAATCCTTTTAAGTATTATTTCCTTGTGCCTTCTCTAATATTATTTTTCATGCCTTTCTTAATCAGTTTTTCTAGAAATATATATTTTATCAGATTTCCAAAAATACTGTGGTTTTGATCTTACTGTTTCAGCTTTCTATTTCACTAATTTCTGCTGTTGTTTTTATTATTTCTCCCACTTCCTTTAGGTTTTCTCTCTGTTCTCTCTTTCTCTTTGCTTTATTTCTAGGTTCCCAGATTGAACACAGCTCACTTCTTTTCATTATTTTCTATTATGGTTAACAGTACAAGTCACATAGTGAGCACCCATTTTCCTCTACTCCTTTAATAATACAACCTCAATTTTAACCGAATAGCAATGTATTCATATTCTTTCCATGTCCTTCCAGGAACCGAGGAAGCCATAAACTAGCTCCTGGCCTTAAGCTCTATTCATTGCATATTTTAAGTCCTCTTTGCTCATAGGAGCCAAAGCCTGCTTCTGGAAAGCAACTATTGGTTTTAGTCCAGATCACTGCATTTCTATTCCATTACTTGTCCACAACGATATCTATCTTTCTTGAGCCTAGTTATGCCTTGTTGGTTTTCTATTTGTATATTTAATCCATCATAGCTATACATTTGGTACAGAGGGATTTCAAAAGTGAACTTCTGAAGCCATCTTGATTGGAGGTCAGCTTTCTGCTCTTTCTAATATTAACCCATCCAGCTTTTCTGGCTTCTTTCAATCCATTGTTCTATACATTAATTAAATCAATACAGTGAAGGGTCCTCAGAGCAGTATGCCAACCAAGAAATTAGCAGCAGGGGCCTCGGAATACTTTTAGATGTTTTATTTTGTCTCTTCGTTTGTTTCTTTTTTTCCTTTTGTCATTCTGTACTACTGCAAGTAAGGCAGGGAATGACAAAAGGGGAAGCTAAATAGGTACTAAAACAAGAGGCCTTTGTACAGCAAGCTGAAGACTTTTAACTTTAGGCTAATGGAAAGCCACTGAACAATTCTGTATAAGCTGGTTACTTGAGATTTATTGTCAGAAAGCTCATGATAGCAGTAGTATGGGAGGGGGACTGTGAGGTAAAGCAAGACTGGTGTCAAGTAGAAGCAAAAGACGGCTCATGCAATGGTCAAGTGGTGACCGGCGGTGGAGCACCAGTGGTGGCAGAATTCACGATTCATTCCATCAGCTACTCAGTCATTCAGCATATAAGGACCAAAGATGGAGTGTGTGCATGGCATTATGCAAATATGAACTAATGAATTGATACGGGATGAATTAAGATGAATTAATAGGGATAAGAAAAGCAAAGTCCCTGTCCTCATTGAATTTAGAGGCAACTAAACAGGAATTAGAAATGTAAAGGTGAAAAATCAATGAGAACTTTATGGTCTAAGAGAACAGTACGTGTAAGAACCTAAAACAAAGAATTTGTTGATTTCTATTGCAAGAGTAGGCCACGGGGCTGGAATGCCACGAGCAAGAAGGGAATGGTAGAACATGAGGCGACAGTCAGGAAAGGGGCAAATCATAGATGACTCTACTGGTCATATTCGCATTGTTCAACCCTTTGAACAACGGAATTTAGGGTGTTAGAAAAACACTCTGAGCGTGTACGAAGAATGCTGGAAATGAGATGAGCAATAAACAGGGTATTGTAGAAATGAAAGTGAGAGATTCAGGTTGGTTTGGTGTTGGGATGTTAAACAGGAGATGCAGAGAAGTGGATGGCTTCCAGATCCTGGTGAGGTCTGGGTAGTTGATAGAAACACTACAGAAAGATATTTGGTGTCATGCTCTGAATCCTTTAAAAAATCCTCATTAACTAAAACAAAAGTAAAACAAAATTTTTAAAACCCTTGCAAGAGAGGTAGGTCTGGCCCTTCCAGAAGCCAAATTAAAAAAAAAAAAACCTAGAGCACAAGGCTTCTTAGTATACTTAAATTCCATTTATTTAGCTGTGCTGAGAGACAGAATAGGATGTGGGCAAGAAGACCCAGCTGAATCTAAGAAATGGAAATGGAAAGATATTACAAAGATGTTAAGAGGTGGAAAGGAATCACTGAGTAAAAAAGTGGCATTAAAGCACTTAAGGAAAAATGGGAGATTAGTTATCTAGGAAGCTGAGGTGGTAACATCAAAGAGTAGTTACTGTTTATTTGGATTCCAAGAAAATTTTGGTGCGATTGAGAACGAAAAAGATTTGCTCTTGTTGTTGCTATAGTTTCTTAGCTTCTGCATGTCACATTTTATTGTTTAAAAAAAAAAGTTAGTTTAGGAAAATTGCCATTAGTTTTAAAGCATGTATAGAAAGACAAAATCTGAAATGAGACAACAGAAAATAGGTCCATCTTTAAAAATATTCTAATTCTTTCATGTAAAATTTTAGCTATTATTTTCCTAATTTGCTTTATTGTGTTTGGTGTATTTCAAATCACATGCAGACAACTTTCTAATAATGTTCCCCCAATGTTATAAAATTATTTTATAACTTCCAAAGTCATAAGTCATATTTCATGAATTAACATTTCTTGTAAAAAGCCTCAATTAAAATGTTTAAGAATATTTCAGTTACATAAGACATCTCTTCCAATCTGATACCATAGTATGCATTTCTGTCTCTTCACGGATATTTTTTCTAACTTTTTAAAGACAAAGAGGAAATGTTAGTAAAAGTATTAGCATGTACACGTGAGTACAGATTCAAAGTATGACACTGATCTGTGATAGTTTATAGTAACCGAAGGGGGAAAACACCCTAAAAGCTTAACCATACTAAAAAGGAAGAAAAATCAATAATCACTGCCTCTGTGTTTAGAAGGATGAAAATAGACCCTAATTCTAGACAAAGTGATATTTAACAGTTTGATAATCTATACCTCAGCACATGCATTTAAAACCAACTTTATTTCTGTACAGGAACAGACACAAGGAGTAAGAGCTCTGGGCGACTACATCTAGATTCATGTAGTACATATTTTATTCTTTATATAGTCTTCTTGAAACAGGAAGCCAACCAAGCTCCCCTCCCCCCTTGTCTCAGCAAGAGCATGCTCCATAACAATAGTTCAAAGGAAAGCTCTATTCTGCAGTTGCACTGATTGTTCTGTCAGCTGACCTCTGCAGAGGGGAATTGCTAACCGCTGCCTTGCTCCTTAGCTGACAAATGAATGATCGCAGCTCCATCTATTTTCACTATGGCTGCCTCTAGCCCAGGTGCTCAGACAGAGAGCCCGGTGTGACATCTTAGATCAAGATGAATTGGCACAAACTCCTGATCCAAGATTGTTTTATACCATTTAATTTAGTTTCTTCCCCTGCTTGGATGAGCACAGCTCTGGTTATGGATTTCTATTCTAATGTACTGAAGCAGGCCCTGAAAGAAGCCAATGAAGCAGCTGCTGGAGCAAGGGACTGCAGGGATACTGATCAATAGGCAAGGCATTGACCCCAGCCGGTCAGCCTCTGCAACAGCCATGCTCGAAGGGGGAGGGGGCACGGAGCACACATGGGCTGCTTCCAGTAGGAAATTAAACAACAGGGGCATTTGGAGAGCTCCACCTCCAGCCTGGTCCCCCTCCTCCTCTATGTTCCTTTTGTTTAATTACCTCAATCTTGTCCTAACTCCCACTTCCTGGGAAGGAATTAAGACTTTAGGGAAGTTTTAATAATGTTCTTTAAAACTGCCATTTGTAAATTTTATTCTTAAGCTAATAGAAAGAATCATAACAGGTGCCCTCAGCTAAGTGGCCAAAATATGAAATCTTAATTAGCTGTCAAGTACATCTCTTGGTGTAACTTAAAGTTTGGCATGTGCACAAGCTCATAAGAACACTGTCCAGCTGGCTATGAACACTACTGATGCTGAAATTCTATGGTATGTAATTTTTATCAGTGCTCAGGGCTGAAAAGATGACAGCTCTTTGTTAACATGGAAAGAAGTAAGAACGAGAAAAGGATCCCCTAAAAGAGACACTGACTGATTAGTAAATGTATACGGTGACAGATGCCCATCCCTGCTACTATTCTAACAACACACAGCAATTTCTGATCCTTTATTTTTTTTCAAATTTGGAAACATTTTAAATTATTGGCTTCGCCTGTGTTTTCTCCTAAATAATACAAGATATACACAATTAGCTGCAATGTTTTCCTACAAATAAACTGACAACCAAATAGGAGATTCTGAGATATTAAAAATAAGATAATTCTGCAAAAGTATATCTTTCTACAGTTTCATTCATCTCATGAAAATTTGGTGTTTTTTCACAGAGACATGCCTCCATTTAATCATGCTAAAGGGTGACACGGAGATCCATTTTCCTGACAGGAAGGTTGATCACCCTATCACAGTAAGAAAATTAATACCTTCAACTAGCCCTGTGTGGAAAACAGAAGCTACCTGCAATGGTAAAGGACATAAATGTTCTAAATTTGAAGTTGCAGACAGAATACTTGTTCTGTGTGAAAATAATGTTTCCTCATTACTGGGTTACTTTAAACAAAATATGAGCCTTTGATTTTATTAAAACAACCATTTAATTCATACAGTGTTCCTCAAAAGTACATAATTGTCTTTAGATTTAGCATAAATGACCCTAGCTTTCCAGGAGCAGGAGTAAATCCTTTACTTACAGCTTAACTAGAACACAGGTAAAATGTTTGAGAAGTTTAAGCTATTTAAAGGGCTGCGAGATATTGATTACGTCATTTAAAAAGCAGTCAGAGAGTGCAACCAAGAGGTCAAGATAAATTTAACAGTTTGAAGCACTTTACTAAATAACTCTAAAGATCATGTTAATTGGCTTTGTGCAGTTCCAGGGTAAAATTAATTTTATCCTAGCTTACAATAAAAGGATTAAAAGACATATTAAGTTCTTCAGTTTTAACTGGAATAGGAATCAATGGATTTGAATTAAGGCTAAGGGCGGTTTTATGAGAGATGGCCTACCAGCAGATACTTTATATCTGCTATTAGCCATATATTGATGGAGCTCTGTTATTGTATTAGGTATTAAAACCTTAGAGAAGAATACTCCACCAATTACTACTCTGAGAATATACTTTAAGAATTGGGTGATTTGACCTGGAAATATTGCCATCAAAAATTTGATTCTTTGTTTAGGATTCAGTATCAGAATGCTTTTTATAGCTGACTTATCTATGTTACAATGTCTATAATTCTAGTAAAAATTAATGAAATGATGTAAAGTCCATCACAATTCACTTCGAGATTATAACTATATTTAAAACTGTATTACAAGCATTATCATTAGGGTTTTTAAAACCAAAACATTACATTCAGATTAATTTTAGCACACCAACTTTATGCTAGAAATTCCTGGCAATAATAGAGTCCAAGAGACACTCATAATGATACAAATATTTCCTGCATTTGATATAAATTTCAATATACTCTAAAACATCACTCTCAAAATTCAGAAATGTCTATTTATTATAGTAAAATGGAAGTACAATTTTAAATGCTTTTTCTTCACTCTTTCATTATTTAACAATATGTTTTGGAACTATATAATAGAAAAATAAATTGCTTTTACTATGAGCTGCCTAGCAAAGCAAAAAATACAATTCGTAGTTAATAGGTATATGTGTTAATATATTATTAAATAACTGGCTTTGTAAGACTTTATAGGAATGACTGGGAAAAAGTAAGTTGCAAGATCTCACAGCAGAAAACTATTCAAAGGGCAGCATGTAAAGACTACTTAAAATAATAATTTGGATTAAGCTAGAAAATAGTTTCTACTGTAGTTCTTTACAACTCTTTTATGTGCAGTAAAGTGTATCTGCTAATATTAGGTTATGATTAATTATTAAAGAACAAAAGTAAATTTAGCAAAGTGAACTTTGTTAACACAGGCAATCTTAAAGACAAGGGAACTTTCAGAATTAAGACACATGATTTACTATTTACAGTGTGAAGCTCTACAAATATTAGCCAATAAAAGTACAAAAAATTTCTTTCTTTTTTCAGACCAGTAAAATATTCTTCCAAATTTTCATTTTTATCTGTTTCTCTTTTCTCAGCCCCATTGACATTTTAAATGTGATGGGGTATTATCAGCAGATATTATGAAAAACATATATAAAATTGTATATTAGGTAAAGATGAGTTTAAATAGTACAGGACAGTGAAATATGTCAAATGAAAATATATTTTAATACATTTCGGAACTTAAACAACAGAAGTACCTAAAAGAAATTAGATCTTCAAATGTGAGTTGAGTTCTAATTGTTTCTTAGATGTACTTTAATAAAAATAATTTCTACTTACTTCTGACTGACTACTATCTAAATTAATATACCTAGTTGCCTAATGGAATATTAATTTATTTTTAAGATATGCCTTTTAAATAATTATACTGTGCTAATCAAAAGCATTAATTTTACAAATACATATACACACTGGTGTACATAATTATATGCACACACATTAAGTATACAACATTCTTAGCTTTAGTGTCTTGATACCCTGAGCTAGAAGCGTATTTTTGAAATTTTAAAGTCTATGTTTTAATCTATGTTTTAAATCATAATGAGAAAAATGTTGGCCCTTGGTGGCATTTTCACAGTTGTAAATAAATTGTTTCCACATGTTTAGCCGGAGCATTCCCCATACCTACTGGCTGCTACTCTTAGGGTTGCTTAAGACTGGATAAAGTACAATGCCATAAAAATGTCAAATTTTACTCCATATGTAATTGTAATCTTCCAAATAAGCTTTATTAACAATAGTTAAGGACTTCCCTGGTGGCACAGTGGTTAAGAATCCACCTGCCAATGCAAGGGACACGGGTTCGAGCCCTGGCCCAGGAAGATCCCACATGCCACGGAGCGACTAAGCCCGCACACCACAACTACTGAGCCTGCTCTCTAGAGCCCGTGAGCCACAACTACTGAGCCCCTGTGCCACAACTACTGAAGCCCGCGCACCTAGACTCCGTGCTCCACAACAAGAGAAGCCACCGCAATGAGAAGCCCGTGCACTGCAGCAAAGAGTAGCCCACCGCTCATCGCAACTTGAGAAAGCCCACTCACAGCCACGAAGACCCAATGCAGCCAAAAAAATAAATAAAAATAAATAAATGTATTTAAAAAAACACAATATTTAAAAAAAGGAAAAATCTTTTGATATTAATTTATTTTTAAGACAATTTGGTCTTAAAATGGTATAGTATTCCACTAATTAGATTTAAGTTTCCAATATACCACAGTTTGCAGTTGAATACTTCAAAGATGAATTTGTTAAATGGAAACATAAAAAGACTTAGATTGGTGACAATCAGCATGTGAAAAAGAACTCAAAGATGTCACTCTCTTTGGTGGTGAATGCAGGTTTCATAAGCTCACAAAGAGAATCTGAGTCTATGCCGTTGAAAACTTATGTAATTAAGTTCCTTTTCTTAAGCCACGTGCTTTTATATGAATATTATATTATTTTCACTTTTGTTGACACAACTTAGAACACTGAAAAATCTTCCATTTTTTACAAAATGTGGCAAATAAATTTTGATAATATGGAAAAACAATAAAATGGCAGATGGTTATATGGCCAACATGTAAATTTCTACCTGTGTTTCTGATGTAAATAAAATAAAATAAAACATGGAAGTTTTTGAATCTTCCTCTCTACCTCCTTGGGAAAAACAGATGTACTGATTAAAAATGACAATCATGGGGAACTTCAACATTTATTTCTAAACTCTCATATTATTACCAAAGCTAGTATATGTTGTGTAGAATACTCTCACTCCGCCGTCAGCATAAGCGTTCCCTCCACTGCATTAAAAATATTTTTTAGTTGCTTTGTGACACATCTGCCAGTGCTTTCCTCACACCTACTGACGGGGCACATGGAAGCTGCTCCCCAAACGTATGAGGCTTTTGCTGTTTTTGGTGCTGCTGCTCTATCCACACGCCACCGCCCCACCGCCCCGCACCCCGACTTGAAAACTGAAGTAAACAAACATGCTATTAATTTGTATGCATGCTCGATGGCCCCCTGCTGGACCATAATAGGTTCTGCAAATGCATACATCTTTCTACAGCTGCTGATTAAGCCATTTTAAAATAATGCCTCTCGCACACAGATGTATTGTGTGTGTGTGTGCATTTCAGAAAATACCTCACATCTATTTTCTACAAAATCAGATAAAAGCAGAAGAAATGAACACTTCAAAATGATGCTCTTTTGCAAAGGGAATTTAATATTATCACTGTCTTAGGGGTATGTCAATTATTTTGAAAATTAGAAACCTTAAGCTTTAAGAGCAACTTGTATGTTTTTAGAGCAGTTCTTGTAACAATTTCTTATTCTTAACACAGACAAGTTCTACACCCATTTTCCACGATCTGCATTATCTTATTTTTCTCCTTATTCTCTACCTGACCATCAAAAAAATCCAATTTTTTCCTTTTCCTTTTCCTTTTAGTGTGAACATTCTCAGTTTGGAAGAAAACTGGATTTTAAAAATTCCAAATATCTATCTAAGGCATCTATGTAATCAGGAATCTTGTAGCTGATAATTATCAAGAATAATGTTCAATTCTTGGTTCACTTTACCTTTCAAGGGTGAATCCGAGATACAGGTCAAGTTTTAAAAACCACGAATTTTAACATTAAGAAGACCATTATTAGCTTTTTCATGAGGAAATAAATATTTCAGAAATAGTGGTTAGTGGCTTGTAAAATTATATAAATCTGAAAGCATAGCAAATAATTCTCAATTTTTTTCATACAGTTAATGTTCAGAAAAAGGCAATTTCTGCAATGAGATTTACTTACAATACTGAAATAGACACGATGATGTGTTTCTTTAAAAGATCAAATGGAACACATGAGACTTAACATTTGGTGGACTCTTAGAATACACTCTATGAAGATTTTATACCTGTGCGTTACAGCACACGGAGAAATAAACTGTTACACCTGAGGTCACTTTTATTCATAAAATGACAAATCATTTACTGGACTCACTTGAAAAATATTTTCATCTAGGTAATTTCTATCAACTCAGTGATATAAAACCAGATGAAAAGGGATAACTGCCTTGTTCTACCTTTAAGAAGTTAACATGTACATCTGTTCATTTATAAGAAGTATTTGTAGTATTCATAGTTTTGAATTAAATATACATTTGGTCACAATAATGAAACAATGACAGGTAACTGAAAGTTACCATTTTTTAAAATGTTTGTTTAAAGTAAATTTGAACTTCTAAGGGATTTCTTGCTTTTATTTTTCTCAGTAAGTTACTTTATAACATTTCTACAATTTTGAGAAATAATCTTCTTATTCACATGTTATTTTTTCTTCTGCCTTCTTCACTGTAAGTGTTAAGCAGGCGTAATGAATGCATAGTCAGGGGTAACATAATATCTTGGGAATTAATGGCCACACCTTTGAAGTAACAGATCTAGGAAAAGTTGTGGTGGTTAAGCCAAAAGTAAAGTTTTATAGTAAAGACTTTAATAACCTAGTCCACATTTAGCAGAAATGTAGCAGAAATACAGAAGATTTTATCTTTTCTTAAAGCATCCTGTGTGTTAGTAAAATTTGATGTAGATTAACATACAATTCCTAACAACTAAATATCAAAATTTTAAGGAAAAATATTTTTAAATTTAAAGGAGAAATAAAATAAGAAGAGAAAGAGATAAGTAAAGAAATTTAAAGGAGAAATAAAAAGGTCAGAGACATCTTCGACTTTTAATTTACTAATCATATTAATAAGTGATCAAAAAAGCAAAGCTTTGAAAAAGAAAAAAGCAAATAAGCACAAGTTAACTAAGCATTTGTGCTAACAGTCTAAAAGCCATTGACAAAATAAGTCACAGCCTCAAACTGTTAAGAGTATACTCATTGTTAGCCCAAACCTACAGAAAAAGTAGACCATCTATAGCCAAAGGAATACAGATGTGTACAAATGACATATTAGCCCATTTTTTTCAAGGAGATTTCTACGTCGCTTCAGAGAGCCTTGAAGAAAAAGAAAACCTGAATTGCTTAGATAGCTACAGAGGACTTTCATTTCTGATCTCTTTACACTTTTATGCTTTCATCATTTTTTAAGCTACATATGAATTATGTGCCTTTTAGATTATTATAGACAATTTAAAAATTATTTTACATTTCCTCATTTTGTGACGGGGATAACTAGTCTATCAAATTGACTCTAGTTGTCATTTGGCAAATGCTTTGGTCACAGACCTTTTTTCTGTTTACATGATTTCTTTTATTATGTACCTTCTCAAATAAGCATGTAACTGTTTTATGTGATTTCCTATTAATTAGTTAATTCTACTTGTAATTTGGATCTGAGTTACCTATCTTGCACATATCAAACTAAAACAGCCTTTGAGCCTTGAATTTTTACAAAATCCTTCCAACGTTTAACTGAAAAGAGCTAAGCATATACACCTAGGCATCCCAGATATGGAAGTCATTGATTAGTTACAACTATGGATTGGGAAAAGCTACCACTCCTTAACTGAACACTGAGAGCAAAATTTAATGTTTACCTATGCATCTATGTGATCAGATACTCAGGTTTTTAAGATGTCATGCTATTTTAAAAGACTGGTTTTTAAAAAAATCTGCTCCTGTTTCATGACAATATATAATCATTTCCTCAAAATTCTGCCCGACTTGCTCAAATCATTAGGTTACTCAGGAGTTGTGAAGAGATAGCTTTATAATCTTCTCTTATCTTAATTCATCTTTTATTAAGACAGATACTTCCATATGTAAAAACCTAGAAAATACATGTATATTGATGTTTTAGGCTTACAATTTTTCTCAAACTGTTTCTCCTATCAGCAAAAGAAAAATTGAATAATTTTTCTAATATTTTATACAATGTTTTTGATTTCTACAAAATATTGTTATAATGACATAATTATATGCTACTACAATCACTTTCCAAATTCTTTTACAAAAACAGATAAACCATTAAGAATTTAAGAGGAAAAGAAAACACACCAGAAGTAGCATGTGTAAAACATCTCCTAGGTCCAAGATTAGATGACTGTTAATGGGAAATTTCAGAATTTTAGAGGAAAAGGGGATCACAGAGCTCTTCAAACCGAACCTACCCATATTTTATAGATAAGGAAGGTCAAGTAGGTTAATTGTTCAAGTGACAAGGTGAAGGGCACAAAGAGAGTGGGCACTCATGGTAACATCATTCTAGCTCGAGCTCTAGAATCTTCAAAGACTGTTAAGTTAGCGCTTTGTTGCATAGAAACTAGTTAATATTTGACACCTACTCCAAGATAAATCTACATTAGGTATATTCAAATGCTGCATAATTCAAAACATTTCTTAAAAAGTTAACAAGAAAACAATATTTATAATTAGAAAAAAAGTCAAAATAAGTTTTAGTCTATAGTATCTAATGATGCTATATTTATTTTCCACTGGGGCTGTCTATAACACATGTAAAAAGTTGGGGGAAGCTATTCTATTAAGCGTATGGAGCAACTACATTAAATTGGATTTTATCTGGAATATATATATATATATATATATATATATGGCATATTGAAGCATACTGAAAAAATACAAAGTACTAAGCAACTGTTACCCTGTTGAATAGCAGATTATTTTAATATTTGGTTTCTGAATAGTAATAATGTTTATGCTCAGTATATGGAGGAAAACACTAATTAAAAATATAACTTTAAGTTTTAGTTACCTCTACATAAGCCTCCATGTCAGTTAATGTCTACTATAAGCTCACGTGCACAGATATTTTCCAAACTCACATACTAAATGCCAAATATTGCAAATAAGTTCGTGATCATTTCCAAAGCTCGTGTCGTGATATCAGAGAATAGCTTAGGGTCTCCATAAGGGTTAAGACAATCATTTTCTACTGCATACTAGTGCTATTCTAAGCCAATAGTGTGTTTAAATCCACACCAGTGAAATCAATACAGCACTGTTCTATTCAAGGTGAGACCAAATAAACCTGTCTGAAGCTTTGAGAAACAGGCTTTGCAGTATACTTTGAGTGCTAAATGCCTTTCAGTCCAGAGATCTGTCATTAAGTAATCATTAGCCATCATTCACTCTTCCTAAAAAGCTTAACATCTAAACTTGTTCAGCATCCACTAAAGCATTAGTATAGACTACCAAGTAAGTACTCATTAGCACCCAGGGATGTCTCAACCACTCTGTTTAACCATGCATTGTCTTATCTAAAAATACTCCCAAATATTAATACATATTTACCATTAGATTAGAGGGCGATTTATTCAAATGATTAGTAAAAAGGACATCAATATAGTGATCAGCCTCTTTTGGATAACATGGCATAACCCACAGAGTTACTATCAATGCTTTCCTGTCTGATCTATCCAAATAAAATCTGATGTCTTTCCTAGCATTCAGCATCATATATAATTCACCATCACATAAAATTAAGTTAATCACAACAGAGAATTCATCAGGAAGTAATCTTGGCTTTGATCCTGAAAGTATTTTAAAATAATGCTTCTTTTATCAGTGCTATTCATATCTCTTTCAATATATGATCATCTCAATTGCAGAGTATCAACTATAATGGGCCCTGCATTATTTTAGATATCATGAGGTAGAGATAACATTAGGATATATTTATCTTCTTTCTATTACCTGAAAGATTGAGTAAATAATATAGAATGATATTATTTAGTAATGCTACTGGACTTTAGCATAAATTTGATGGTCAGGGTAATTTTCTCTGTACTTATACAAGTTATTTCTTGTACGCTATTAAACTAATCCTCTCAATTTCAAGCTAATATTAATGAAAATGTCATTTCTGAAAGACATTAATTCATTCTCATTTTTTAAAATAGCTCAAATAAAAATATATGGCCAGGGCTTCCCTGGTGGCGCAGTGGTTGGGAGTCCGCCTGCCGGTGCAGGGAGCGCAGGTTCGTGCCCCAGTCCGGGAGGATCCCACATGCCGTGGAGCGGCTGGGCCCGTGGGCTGTGGCCACTGAGCCTGCGCGTCCGGAGCCTGTGCTCCGCAACGGGCCGGGCCACAACGGTGAGAGGCCCGCGTACCACAAAAAAAAAAAAAATATATATATATATATATATGTATATATATATTTGGCCAGATACTTACGATCTCATCTACAGTTTTACAACTTATCACTTTCAATTTTTATACAGATTTCAACCTAAATGAGAGTCATGATATTATATGAACATTTTTTATTTAACTGGATGACATTTGATATCTCCCGAGTATTCAGATAACTAAACAAAAATATTTTTTTAGCTTAATAGATACTTTAGGTACTTTAAAATGCCAAATACACATAGTACAAATATAAACTGTAATAGAAACTTTCTAGTCTTTTAATTATCAGCCCATTTGATCTATGACTTTTTCATGTTTCTATCAATACCCCAAAATAAAGTTTCAATTGCTGAGATACAAACAAGTGTAATATTGCTTGGAGAGTTTGGTAAATGTAATATCACAATATTATATTTCAATGTATAAAACACTGAAATTAAAGAAGGTAATATAAAACCAAATCTCATCACAGATGATTTTTAATGGCCAAATTTTCCCTTACATGCAGCATTGAAATATACTTTCAATATACCATAGAATATAAAATTGCCATTCTTTTTCACTCGTTAAGGTACTTTGAAAGTTACACTGAGCAATCAGTTAACTACAAACAAGTAACAGTCCAGTCATTATAAAAAGGAGAAACTTTGGAAAAATGCAAAAAAAAAAAGTAAAACTAAAACATCAACTTATGTAAAGGTATAATGTGCAGATAAAAAGAGAAAGGGAGAATATCCAAAGTTAGCATCAATATTGTGAATATAAATTAGTCACACTTTCCTAGAAGAGCCCTGAATGTCAAAGAAATCTAAAAACAGTTTTGCAATAAATTAATAAAAATATAAAGTTTTGCAATTATAACAATTTGCCAGAAAATGTAGTATTTTTTAAAATGTATCATCTACAAAATTTGTACCACTGAACTTGACTTTGACCTCACCCTCCTTGAAACAGGTAAACTCTTTTAGAACCTCAGGTAAGTTCTCATTTTTTAATCTACAAAACAGTGCTGGCAAAGTCAGCAAAGCCTGACAAAGTGCTTTCATCCCTTTCAGAATGTGTACCACGAATCTCTCACTGCTAATCTCTTACTGACTGCAGAATCAATATTTATAGCATCTATTTATACCAATCAACATTTATGCTACACTAAATTTTAAGTAATAAGTTTTGCTTTTTCATCATTACAATCGTTTAATTACTTTAAAACAAAATTGATTTATTATCTCTACAATTAAATTTAGCCTTTTTTTTTTAAGGTAAAAATAAGAAAAGGGACTTTATTTGCCCTTCCTAACAATACAATTGTTTTGTATATACTAAACAACTATGTTATGAAAAATAAACAAAATGCTGTTTTCAAATAATTCATGCCTTTAAAAATATGTTAGATTAACTGTTAATACAAAAACATGATCAATAAAAGCAATTCATTCTTGACTTTCAAATCTCACTGGGTATAGGTGAAACTTCAATAAAACCGGTACTCTTCTGGATTTTACATTTTGAAGCATGATTACCATTTTATTGAAAAGTATATAGGAGTAACACTATTTTAAATTATAGTCATTTTGAAACTAAGTTGCAACTTATCCTGATTCTTTATGAATAGACTACGCTCTTATTGGAAATCAATTGGAAGGCAAGTAAAATTAGATAGCTATGGTTACCAGAATATCATTAAGAGATAGCAATATATAATTTTAAGTCTTCTGTTAAAGTAAAAAGAAAAGATACAGAAATTAAAAAGACCTTTTTGCAAGCAAATGTTTAAGATGCAGAATATATTTTCAATGCCATCATGTATAATCTGATATACACAATAATGAAAAGACATTTTCATTATTATATGCATTACTTCCAACAAAATCATTATCAAAACTGGATTTTATTTTATATTTTTCATTTGAATGTCCTAAACACTAAAACAACTACACTAAAATGTAAGGACATAAAATAGGCAATTTCAGCTTTATCACATTTCAAATATTTAACTAATGTAGACAACATAAGGTAAATGAAAAAAATTTCATAAAAGGTAGGGAATCTGCTTATTGAATCTAAGAGTTGACTGTATAAAATTAAGATAAGAAATAAAAAATAGAAGGGAGAGTTCATGACAAACATATTTAAATGTCACTGTACAAAGAATTAATCCAAAAAGACAAACTTAAAACTTAATTGCTACTTATGAAATATCTTCAAAACAGATTACATGGTAAACTCACATTGCTAAGTTATTAAATACCAGATCAAAATCTTCAAAATAAAGCATACAGAGTTCTAAGATATATAAACGTAATAGCTGACAACAGTAAAGTGCTTCTGAGAACTGTTTTAGCTTTGCTTCTAAATTTTTCATTCTTTGTTAATGCATACTTATATGCAAATTATCTTCTCCTATACAACTGGATCTACTTAGGTTTATTTGGAAAAAGGTATAACTATGAAATTTTATAGAATGTACTAGTATATATTAATAATCCACCTCATTTACTTCTTAAGGATCAATTTAAAAATAAGAAATGTACATCTCTATAAGGCACCTATAATCCCTGATATATTTTTTGTGTAAAAGTATTGAAAGAATCCGACGGTGTAATTGTTAGTGTAAGGTAACAGTCACATTATACTTGAGACTATTAAGCATGCATTCCTTAGCCTAATTAAATGTTCAAAATGGCTAGATTTAATTTTCATAAGAGAGGTACATCAATATTATGATACTTGTTTTTCTCAAAATATTTTTCAAAACCCCTAAACCTAAACACCCTGCTCTTTCCCAAAGTGACAAATACAGAAAATCAGTAGGTTCTTGAAATACGCTACCGACAGTCCTGTTCAGAAATGAAAGGCCAATACTATATTAAAGAAAAAAAATGAAACCACAAATAAGTAACAGAATTATCACAGGCCCCACTGTATCGTAGAAGCTCAGTACTGGACTGCTCGGCTGCCGGAGGAGCTCCAGAGAGAGTTAACCTGGTGTGATAAAAGACTTGACAAAGCAATTCTGACTGTGCAGCAATGCTAAGTTGTGGACTAATACAAGAACAGGAGGCCCAATCGCTGTCTTTCACCATGCGCAATTTACACACGGCTTTATCAATAGCCTTAGTGCTGAATACAGAACACACTCTATTTGGCTTTCAGTCAATTAAGCTTTAAGCTGTCAGCAAACAAGACTTTTAAGTTAATTTTGAATCACCACGAATCAAGTTGAAGGTTGTAAAGGGCAGCTCACACACCGGCATGAAAAAAGGCAGTTTAATTGCCTCTGAATAGCTATTATATGCTGCAATTGGCCTATTGAATCCTAGATGATCTATTTATTTATCAAAGTGCAACCATCAGAGATTAGTAAAAGAGTGAATAATCTGAATTGTATATTCCCTATTTTGCATAAAAAGTTGATGTGTTTGCAAAGGTCTAAAGCAGTCATATTTTAAAGCATATTTTGTTTTTTAATGTAAAAATTCTGTGAAATGGAAAATTAGCAATACAACATGGCTTAAAAATAGAACAACTGTATTTCTAGGAAAATAAAGATTTCCTGTTTTAAAAGATACACTTGTTATCATGAAATATTCTCATGCATTATCTGATATCAAATAGACTATTCAGAACATAAACACTCCTTTATAAATGTTCACATTATAAATGTTCATCAGAAAAGAGAGCCAGCCGCATAGCACAGGGAGATCAGCTCGGTGCTTTGTGACCACCTAGAGGGGTGGGATAGGGAGGGTGGGAGGGAGGGAGAGGCAAGAGGGAAGAGATATGGGGACATGTGTATATGTATAACTGATTCACTTTGTTATAAAGCAGAAACTAACACACGATTGTAAAGCAATTACACTCCGATAAAGATGTAAAAAAAAAAAAAAAAAAAAGAGAGCCAGAAATAGAATTATAGAATTGAATTAAGTCAAAGGTTTAAAACAACTTAATTAGAATTCCTTAGATTAAACTGCATCATTAATTGGGTAAGGGAAAAGAACACCAAAACATATCATTTTAATATTGAGGATTTCTCAAGAAAATGGTAGAATCAAATTAAAAGGATTATTATATTCCTAATACTGCGTAACATCTATTTTGTAAAAAGACTGTGGCTGAGCACAATCCTAATCAGCTTTTTCCTGAAATTATTTTTTTCAATGGCATGTGTTCTGTTCATTATCACAGGGTTACTCATGAGTGCTGGATGCGTATATTGATTTTTGTATTAGAAGAGAGCACTGAAGCATTAGGTCGATGGGGGGTGGGGGGATGCTCAGATGTTACAAACAGATGTAAACATAGATCAACTTTAGGGATGGTAAAACTGAACCATTTTGCTTTGGCTGAAATGTGCTATAGTTCTTTTTACACGTTAGACCTTCAACAGTAAATATATTAAACCATACACTCAGGGTTAATTTACATAGGGAAATAATATGGAGATTAATGGTTATAAAGTATTAATGGTTTATAAGAATTTGGATAGAATACGGGTTAATTTTAGTATTCCCTCAAGGACAGTCACATATTCTTGGAAGCCTGGACCCATCACTCTATATTTCCAGTCAGCAGAGGCGACGGGCTTGGGAATCAGTACTGACTACCATCATTCCAGGAACTACCACACGTTCAGGGGCTGAAATTCAATAGAAGAGTGTTAAAACCCTTTCTCCTTCTCTCTTCTCTCATCCATTATTATAAAGTACTATTTGTTTTTTTGCATTTAGATTCGCAAAATATCTTATAATCATGTACAGGTTATTCCTTACAAAAAATCGATGCTACCAAAACCATAAACATAAAGATGCTAAAGGAGAGAATGCCTATATGATTTCTAAGGGAAACAGATTACGACAAAGTAGAAACCATGGGAAAGGGGATATTCTTTCTCTTCATCATTAAGAAGTATGAACAAAGGATTTGTATTCAATGGTCCTAAATGTTCACTGTCCATCTCCTAGTATATTTGTGTATCTTCCCTAACCCTAATCCTATATAAATATACAGGACACAAGGTGTTCCAAACACCTTCACATTACTCATACAGACATCTACTCATTTCAAGTGGGAGGGGGACAAACAGGGAACAAAGACAATGCTCTCTACCTCCCTGCAACTTACATTCAGGGAAGGAAGGCAAACACACAAATAACCACAATTTAGAAAGTGTGATAATGTAAAAGACAAACAGAGAATGACATAGAAAACCAGGCAGAAAACAATCCACTTGAGACAGAGAGATCAGAGATCAGGAAGCTGAGGCACAGAGCTCGAGAAAGTCGCCCAGGTCCCACAGCTAGTAAGTGATGGAGCCAGGATGCAAATCCAGGCAGACTCTAAAGCCAGTGCTGTTAACCACTACCCTGAAGAAACCATAAAAGTCAGTATAACAAACCCTTTCTTCAAAGATCTCAGCTCTTAATAGGAAAGCAAAGATGAATTAACAAATAATTGAGAAACCCAAGGAAGAAACTATACTTGTCACTCAGCAAGGGCAACAACAATGAGAAAGTCATGGATACTTAGGGAAGTTGACCTCAGCTGGGATAAGGGCAGGCCTCACAGAGGAGGTGCCACTGGAGAGAGATCCCCAAATCCATTTGGATTTGACAAGAAGAAATGGCAGGGTGGGGGGACTAAAGAATAAGAAACTGTAGCAGAACTAGAGGCCTATTTTCAAACACCATCACATTCTCCCCCTCCAGCCTCCCTCTTTATTCCCCCACCCTCTATCCTGCTCTGTTTTCTCCCCTGGTACCTACCACCTGCTAATGTACTATAAAATATATTAATTTCTTATATTTATTGCCCTCTCCCTAACCTCCTCTCCCTGCTAGAAGGTCAGATGAGTGAGGATAGGGATTGAGATTTCTGTCATTTTGTTCACGGATGTTGATGAAGGGCCTAGAACAATGCCTGGCACACAGATGCTTAATAAATATTTGTTGAATTAATGAATAAAGCACACAACCAGAAGAGCTCTGGTCACACATAGGAAACTGGAACCAGTTTGCTTTGGTCCCAGATAGAGATCATGAAAGCAATAAATGGGAGCTGAGCCTAGAATGTGAAGTAGTTTTAGAATACAGAGGTCTTGAATACCAAGCTAAGGAGATTCAATTATATTCTAAAAGCAATGGAAAGGCAGTGAAAAAGTTAGAATCACATGGTGGTTATTAGGATGAGCAATCCAGCAACTGGCCATTTAAGAGATCTGAGATATGAGAGACAACAGATACTGAAAGCTACACACTAGGGTAGCGGCAGTGAACTTGGAAGAGATGTGAAACAACAATAAAAAACTCTGTGGTGTGCATCTGGGTCTAATGGAGCTAAGAGGCACAAGGGGGTGAAGAGTCAAACATCATTTTAAGGTTTCAAATCTGGGTGAAGGGTGCCATTAATAAAAATCAGCTCATTTTAAACATAACTGAGTTTAAAGTCTCTTAAGGATATCGAGGTGAAATCTGGCAAGCAGGTGAAAATAAAAGCCTGCAGAGCTCTGCAGAGAGATGAGCTCTGGAGAGAAAGCTGGAAGTTACTCCTGGTCAGGTGTTAAGTGATGCTGTGGGACCCGCTGACCTTACCAAGGAAAAGGAGAGAGAAAAGAGGACTGAGCATAGAACCCTGGGAAAAACCTACTCAACTTTAGGAGACAAAAAAGGAGGCTGAGAGACTCTAAGAGGGGAAGTCCCCTTTCCTACCTTTTTCTTCTGACAAATCTTTACACAGACTTTCAAGTCCAACCTGAAATGGCAGGTGTTGGCTGGCCTGTCCTCTACGCTCCCACACTTAGGGCAAAGCCTCACAGTAGCATTAAAAGGCTTTGTGTGATTGTCACTTTATACATCTTTTACCCCTTACACCCTCAGAATGCATTCTAGGGTACCCCAGGGTGCATGCACATGCACACACACACACGTATGTATGTGCATATGATATTTATATGTATATATGTGTGTCTGAGTATGTATATAAGATTTAGTGCTTCCAATCCGTATGTATTTATGTGTGTCTGAATGTGTGTAATGTTTCATGCTGCCAGTATGTTCCTGGTCCACGAAAATTTCCATGCTCTGAGGGAAAATACTAAATCACAGGCCACTATTTAGTACCTTCCTTTCTCTCTAGTACAGTACAAAAGAACCAAGAAGCAGTACATATTGCCTCAAAAGAACGTAATTACTCTGGAATGTTTGGTCATGAACCAACAGAGGATTTTAGTATTATAGGGCCAATATTACCCACAGAATTTGTCTCATTCCCAGAGACATACTTGACACACACTTACAGGATTCCCAGTGCTGCCTAAAGCTAACAAAGAAGTAATCAGAAGGGATAAAGGCAGACATTTCCCTCATATTACATAACTTTCTCCTTCTAGGTTATATAAAGAATTATATAAGGGGGAAATGTGGCCATAAGCAAAAATACTGGAATGGCTGTGGTCTCTGCTGATAACCTCTACTTTTCAAAAATGTACCACAGTAAGAGTAAGGGAGGACGGTAAAATGTACCACA